>NC_139660.1:18472214-18476340 GCF_951799395.1 Argentina silus | reverse complement strand
CGTAGGTTTGATCCCTGGCGTTAGCCTGGATTAGTGGGAGAGACTGAAGGAGCTCATTATGGTGACACTCCCCATAGACTCCTCTGTTGTCTGTTTACTCATCGCTTGTCCCACACGCTCACTTGAAGGGTCCCAGATTACATTACCGCCCAGCGGCCCCCCGCCCCGACCCCCGCCCGCTCTCAGGAGTGTGGCTGACATACTAACAGGTCCTTCAGCCCTGTGTGAAGGCGTGGGAGTGTGTGAAAGTAAGTGTATGTGTGTGTATCTTATGGGTGTGTGTGTGTGTGTGTGTGTGTGTGTGTGTGTGTGTGTGTGTGTGTGTTTGTATGTGTGTGTGTGTGTGTGTGTGTGTTTGTATATGTGTGTGTGTGTGTGTGTGTGTGTGTGTGTGTGTGTGTGTGTGTGTATGTATTCTCTTATCAGTGACACGACGGGGAGGACAGGACATGACTCCCTGGCCCTTAGCGTCAGTGTTCTCTCCCCCAGCCCCCCTGCTGTGGGACAGGACAGAGAGAAAGAGAGAGAGAGAGGCTCCCTCCGGTTCCTCATGATGACAGCGTGTCGGGTCTGGAGAGCATTAGCCGATGTGTTCTCTGTTTGATGTGTGCTCTACAATCACTGACAGGCCTTTCCCCAAAACCGCCATCCCCACCTCCTGCGGTCGTCGATACGACCACGTTTCCAGAGCCGTGTTTAGACATCGGTCGCCTTTGATAGGAACCCGTATTTGTTTTCTGCAAGGCCGTTCTCCTGGATGCTATAGAGAAAGATAAATATTTTGAAGCTTCATAGGCATAAATAATTGATTTATGTTACACAGAGAAGCACGACAGCTAGTTCACACGGTCCCGGCGGCCCTTTTGTTTGAGTCAACGCAGGACTCAGAAATGTAACGAGGACAATAGTGTTTACCCTGGCGGTATTGCAATTAGCAGAAAAACATGCAGCGTACGTGTGTCGGGGACTGGCTCGAATTAAAGAGCCATTGTGAACAAGCACAACTCTGGCTTTTGTTTACGTTCAGCCGAGCAGAACCGTAAACATGCTCGCTCAGTGCTACACAGGCGGTGTTTTCATATGATAATGTGAGTCAGTCAGATCCCCCACAGTCCCAGTGACACAGTCTTCAGATATGATACACACACACACACACACACACACAGGCCTGTCCAACAAGATCCAGATATGGCTCTCTGTGTGTGTGTCTATCTCTGTATCTCCTTATCTCTCTGTGTATCTCTTTATTCTAGGTGTCTCTATTTCCCCCCTTTCTCTCTCTCACACACACACACACACACACACACACACATTTATTTTACATTTTTGGCATTTAGCAGACACCTTTATCCAAAGCGACTTACAACAAATACATTTGTCTAAGTAAGTGAATGATCTATCCATCAGTCATCATAAAAAAAAGTAATCTGTGCTAGGACCAGGGGCCATTGGCAGTCACAATGCTAGAAGAAGGAAGAATTATTATATATATATATGCATATATTTTTTTATTATTAATTTATTTACAGTAAAGAAACTGTACGGGGGGGGGGGGGGGGTAGTGGGGATGAAGAGGTCATTAGGAGGGACAGTTAAGATGTAGGCTGAAGAGATGGATCTTCAATCTACGGCAGAAGATAGGTAGTGACTCTGCAGTCCTGACAGCAGTGGGAAGCTTGTTCCACCAGCGGGGCACCAGGACAGTGAAAAGCCATGGAGAAGTCTTGGAGAGGGCAGGCTTTCTCCGGGAATAAGAGCAGCTCAGTCTTGTTAAGGTTGAGCTTGAGGTGGTGGGCTGACATCCAAGCAGATATGTCTGCAAGACACGCAGAGACTCGTGTTGCCACCTGTGAGTCAGAGGGGGGGAAAGAGAGAAAGAGTTGAGAGTTGAGTGTCATCTGCGTAGCAGTGGTAGGAGAAAGCCTGTGAGGAAATTACCAAGCCAAGAGATTTGGTATAGAGGGAGAACAGTAAGGGCCCAAGGACAGAGCCCTGGGGGACCCCAGTGGTGAGGGCTCCTGGACAGTGATCCTCTCCATGTCACCTGTTAAGAGCGATCGGCCAGGTTGCATGCAAACCAGGAGAGTGCAGAGCCAGAGATGCTCAGTTCTGAGTGGGTGGGGAGAAGGATCAGGTGGTTTACTGTGTTGACACAGTACACACACCCACACCCACACCCACACCCACACCCACACACATACACAAACACACACACACACACACACACACACACACACACACACACACACACACACACACACACACACACACATGAACACACACACATGAACACACACACACACACACACACACACACACACACACACACACACACACACACACACACACACACACACATAGCTTATTACACATTACTTCATTAACCAAGGCAGCTCTGGTTCCTTAATGACGGTCATAGATGAATAGATCTCTGGTGATCCTGACTGGATTAGTGATGACTGATCTCCCTGTGTGACAGCCTCGTCTCTACTCTCCCCAGGTCCATTCTCTGGGGCTCATACCCCTCCCCCCCCCCCCCCCCCCACCAAGCCCCAGGTTATGACATCCTACACTGAACCCCAGGTTAACCTGAGACAGAGCCCCAACCTGTCCTGAGGGAAGGGGCAGACACAGAGACACAGTCTCCTCTCTGTTCATCATCTCTGGGATGAGAGCCTAATTTACCCCCTCCAGCCTCTCTCTCTCCGCCAGGGGACATCCTCAGGGGTCCCCCCCCCCCAACCCCCCCCAGGATATGACATCCTACACAGGGCCTAACCCTAGAGGGGAACCCCAATCTGTGATGAGGGAAGGGGCAGACACAGAGACACAGTCCCCTCTCTGTTCATCCTCTTTGGGAGGAGAACCTCATTTACCACCCCCTGGCCTCTCTCTCTCTGCCAGGGGACATCCTCAGGGGTCCCCCCTCCAGCGCGCCCTGTTAAAGCGTGTAACGCACCCCCCGGGCCTGGCCTGATCCCCCCTCCAGTCGGCCCTCTAGTGATCCATCAGGCCTTCAGGCTGGAAGTGGCTGGAGCTGCCAGGGGCCCCCTGACCAGGACCAGGCCCACAGGGGATGGGGGGGACTGAGGGGACTGGGGGGACACCGTCTGGAACACCCAGAGTGCCCACTGGGACCCACTGAGACTGGCCTAGGATGAATTAGACAGGGTTAGGGGGTTTAGGCCCCCTATTAGGACTTCATTAAGAGAGGCTAGGAAGCTCTTGACAGATACTTAACAGATACAGGGTTGGGGAGAGCTGGGATGGCAACACTGGACTGGGCAGACAGGCATGACTGATCACAATAGGTCACAATAGGGATGGGCATATTGAACTGTAGTGATTGTTGTTATTGTTGTTTATCAATCCATTGAATGTCCTATAATGGTTTCCTATCTCTGTAGTTGGAGATCCAGAGCTTATTTTGTCCAACATCCACATGTAAGGACCCATGACAGCGACAATAAGTACATACGTGTTAGGGTAAAAGTATTTAATTGCTGGTTTCTGTTCCATGACCACATTTTAGCAGTAGTAAAGTATACCAAGGGTGTGTACCAATCTATGTGATGGTCTATGGTGATCAGGGTGAGGTAATGTAATCCCCCCCCCCCCAGCCACACCTCCACCTCCCCCCCTGCTAGCCCACGGTGTGCCCAAGGCTGTGGGCGCCCCAGCTCCTGTGACTAGTGGGTTTGCTCCCTTCAGCTCATCCACTCATCTTCCTCTTTAATGTCATTTAGCTGCAGGGTGGCCACCGCCTCGCCCGTCCATTAATCCCTTTCCAAATGCCATAACATTTCCCAAAAAGCCCCTGCTTCTTAAAGCCGATAATTAGAATGTCTATTTAAAGTTCAACTCTCCCTCGCCGTTATCAATTAAAATGCGTTTAAAAGGCGATCGGTAGCAATTGTCAACAAATTAAATGTCTTCCTTGCTTCGCTCTTAAAGTGGGTGAGGTGAACGTGAGGTAAACGGAAAGGGTTTGTCTGAGGGAAAGGTGGTAGAGGTGCTGTTTGAAAGCCCTTGTACCTTGGCATGTAGAAAGAGATTAGGAAGCAGTCCTGATTCTTTGGGTTTCTCCTTTGCGTAGGCCTATAGGAGTTAAAAGTTGGTTAGTTTG
>NC_139660.1:18449714-18467214 GCF_951799395.1 Argentina silus | reverse complement strand
TCATACAGTACATACTCTATCAAAAGTGCCTGTCAGACATTTGGCTGTCCCCACATACCTATGTTAGGATGCACAATCAGAGTATTATAGGATAGCTGGACCAAACACATAGACTGTCCTTTAATATTCTATTGGCTTTTATATGCAATCACATAGCTCATAGCAATAGACTTTTAAAAAAACGACCCATATTTGAATTTGGCTGCACAAAAGGATGTGTGTGTGTGTGTGTGTGTGTATGTGTGTGTGTGTGTTATGCCGAACAATGCTCCTCTCTCTGCTGGAAAAAGATGACTTCACAGCCCTGCAAGTCTGTTGTTGGGGGTCCATTCATTTGTCGGGTGACCCCCCTAACCAGCAAGCCCAACCATTAGGATTGGATTAAAACGGACAAACACATTGACTGACGGCCCACGCACCACGGCGCTAACCCCTGGACATGAGTCAACCGTGGAATATGCCGAGTCACAATTAACAACCTCTTTGTCACCGACCCCAAAAAACATGTTTGTGATGTCGCCTTCTAAGCACTGTGTGTTCCTCCACTTGCTAGGACCCCAGCATCATCACTCATCGTCTCAATGACAGCCATTCATCTTCTCTTGTGGCAATTCAGCTCCCGGAAGTGATCCAAACCCCACCGCAAAAAAAAACCTATCGAAGAATATTTGACAGAGAAACGGGGGAGAGAAAGAGGATAATTCTGTTGTGAAGGGGTAATGTATTCTCACCCACTCAGTTTGACTCACCCGACAAAAGCCTCTCTGTTGTCTATTCTAGGCAGCTGTGCAGGATGGCGCAACTTGGAATCCTTTGTAGGCTGGAGGAGAAGTCCCTCTTTGTGAGTTGTTATCAAGTGTATTTTACCATACGCCTTTGCAGAAGCCGCCGAGACATTTAGAGTTGCAACAGGCTAAAGAAAGTTTGCATAGATTAGCTTTGTTATTGCAAATTTTGAGCCCACTTCTGCGTTAATCAACCTGCTTGAGATGCAGGCCTTGTCTTGCTGGGCATAGCGTAATGTGAAATGAAATACACTATTTTGACACTGTGAGGCTGTGTGTTTACAGTGGAGGCTGGTGGAGGTAGAAATCGGAGGACGGGCTCATTGTAATGCATGTAATGGAATGAGGAATGGTATCAAACACGTGTTTGATACCATTCCTCATTTTGTTCTATGCATCCAAGACACGTGTGTTTGATGACTCATTGAGGATGGTTAGGCTGCATGCCCAGGTTACTACCCCAGCTTAGTCTCCAGGTTACTACCCCAGGATAGTCTCCAGGTTACTACCCCAGCTTAGTCTCCAGGTTACTACCCCATCTTAGTCTCCAGGTTACTACCCCATCTTAGTCTCCAGGTTACTACCCCAGGTTTGTCTCTAGGTTACTACCCCAGGTTAGTCTCCAGGTTACTACCCCAGGTTTGTCTCCAGGTTACTACCCCAGGTTAGTCTCCAGGTTACTACCCCAGCTTAGTCTCCAGGTTACTACCCCAGGTTAGTCTCCAGGTTACTACCCCAGGATAGTCTCCAGGTTACTACCCCAGGATAGTCTCCAGGTTACTACCCCAGGATAGTCTCCAGGTTACTACCCCAGGTTAGTCTCCAGGTTACTACCCCAGGATAGTCTCCAGGTTACTACCCCAGGATAGTCTACCAGGTTACTAACCCAGGATAGTCTACCAGGTTACTACCCCAGGTTAGTCTCCAGGTTACTACCCCAGCTTAGTCTCCAGGTTACGACCCCAGGTTAGTCTCCAGGTTACTACCCCAGCTTAGTCTCCAGGTTACGACCCCAGGTTAGTCTCCAGGTTACGACCCCAGGTTAGTCTCCAGGTTACTACCCCAGGATAGTCTCCAGGTTACGTAATCTCCATCTCCAAACCTCGTCTCCACCAGGGGAGGCTGGTGGAGGTAGAAATCAGAGGATGGTTCTCACTGCAATGCATGGAATGGAATGAGGAATGTCCGATTTCTACCTCCACCAGCCTCCCCAGGGTTATGAGGGTCTTACAGGACAGGGCATGTCAGCCATTAGGAGTCACTCAATGGGTGAATCAGCTTTGGAGACGTCATTACAAAACGTCATTACAAAACGTCATTACAAAACGCCATTACAAAACGCCATTACAAGTCTTCCTTTGAAATGAGCCAGTCAAGGCAATGTACTGTAATATTGCATTGTCTTATTAGTCTACCATTTAAAATACAGCCAGAGCCAGGGTAGGTACACTCACAATGGATCTTACTGTCATCTAGGATGTCATTACTCCTAAATGAAAGCGTTTCCAGACAGTATTGGCTTCTAATTGACTTCAGATGTGCCCCTGACCCACCTGTTTGTGATTGACAGGGTCAAAAACCAATCAGGTAGTGAGAAAGGGAGTGTCTCTGCTGTCAATCAAAATCAGCTTGTATGCCCTGCACTGGGTGGAGCTTGTTGTGGTTGCACTGAAGCATCCTAAGTTACTGAATAACTAAGAGACTCAAGGCCCCCTGTGGTTCAGATCTCAGCTGACAGTGATGGTGATACAATGATCCACCAGGGTCCATTATGGAGACATAATGCAGGATCGAAGTGTGAGTTTTCTCTGTAAAGCACATTGTGTTACAATTTTGTATGAAGTGTGCTATACAAATATAGTCTTATTGATTGATTGATTGATTGCTTGATTGAATGATTGATTGCATTACAATGAGCCCGTGCTCCAATTTCTACCTCCACCAGCCTCCACTATCGTATGCATACTATTGAACATAATTAGGCTGTGTATACTATAGTATGTACTTCAGTGTGTGTACTCTGTAGTACAGAACCAGTTATTAAGATGCTGTTGAAATGAAGTGTTTAACAAGTCCAGTTCAGATAAAAGAAGCTCAATGAAAGAAGGAAAGAGAAACATTGGATAAAGCTCAGACAAATTGCACTGCTAATGTCTCTCCATAATATATGTGTTTTCCCATGACATTCTGTAACAATTTCACCTCTAATTCGATTAGCTTAATTTAATATTACTTTTAGCACCTTACATTTTTCATTGTCTGCTCTGCTGTAATATCTTCACAGATGGAGAGAGGGGAAGAGGAGAGGGGGACTTCAGGGTATCCACACAGGTTAGTGTGTGTGTGTGTGTGTGTGTGTGTGTGTGTGTGTGTGTGTGTGTGTGTGTGTATGTGTGTGTCTATTCATGTGCGTGTGTGCATGTGTGTGTGTTCGTCTGTGTCTCTATAAGATCACAATGGCGCTCAAAAGCAAAACAGAGCACTCGCTGTCACAACACATTTGGCATCTCTCCTCCAAAGTGAAATGTTTAGTCAGTCTGTCAAACCTCTCTGGCACAGGGCCCAATCAGCAAATTAATGTATAGCTCCCATGCACCTTGGTGATTCATTATCCAAAGGAGTGTTTAAATAAGGTATTTACGCAGCAACGTCAATCTACCAGCAACAAAAAGCTCAGCTGTTTTATTGTGAGAAAGTGACTCTGAAGAAGAGTCCCTCTCGGATCTGTGAAGTGAGTCTGTTCAGACGCTGTTTGCGCACGCGCACGCACGCACGCACGCACGCACGCACGCACGCACGCACGCACGCACGCACAGACACCCAGTCTCAAACAGCACAAACACACGCAGCACTTTGCCCGGTTGTTTATCAGTTGAAACATGATGATTATAATTAAATAAGAATGGGTGTGAAAGCACCAACTCATGGATTCAATCTCCCTTCATGAGGGTGTGAGGGTGTCCAATCTCCGACAGGATATTCAGAATGTGATCGCTGGATAACCCACTAATTATATACAACACCCTCTGTGTGTAATTATGATCACAGCTTATTTCTGTGTTGTGGTAATACGGATGGGAAACATGTGGATGTATCACATGTCCCCGATACTTTCCCATTTCAGCTGACCTATTATTCAGTTAGCTATATGATTTACAGTTCCATGCGTGTTTTGAATTCCTGTGAAAGAAGACAAATTGCTGCAAATGTGACTTATATCTGTGTTGACGTGAAATGCTCCCAGAGCACTATATCTATCATACTATCTGCCTGTATCTTCTCTTTTTCAGGAAACCAAAAAAAGACAACACAGTTTTTGTGATTTGTGATTATTTCCTGTGCTTTGTGATCATTTCCTGTGCTTTGTGATCATTCATTGGGTGGTAAATTTAGTCATAACACCCACACACCGTGTGTGAAATGGACTACACAGTACTTCCTGCCTGGACAGGAAGTGAGGACAGAGTACCTGTTGTTCTCCAGGGCAGGGTCATAAAGCCATGGAGGTCGTAACCGTAGAGATAGAACCGTTCTATATCTATGGTAGTGTCTGCCTCCACATCCAAAGCCATCCCTCCACAGACATTAATTGTCCCTGTTATGAAAGGAAAATACCAGAGACACTTCAGTCTAAATGTTTGTGCATTTTTATGTTTTCAACCCCTCACTTCCTCCTATAAGTCAAAGTCTTATGTCTGTGTATCTTTTTTAGACCTCTAGACCTCTGGACTGTTAAGTAGGCCTAGCTGTCTCTCCACGGAGGCCCATAAAACGCCGCCTTTCACATCCCAGCTCTGAATGGATGTTATGGAGGCGAGACTAACAACAACAGTTGCTTGTGTGATATTAAAGTATGAATACCCCCTTCTATGAAATGTAGTGCTTTCCACTTAGGAATGCGCTGGCAAATTGGATATTTTCAAAGCAGCATGCTTTGGATTACTCCTCCAATTATCAGCTGGCATTCCTGTTTTTTCCTCTTCTAATTGACTGGCAGCATCTGCCTGCGAGGCACACAATGGCTGCTCTTAAAGTACTGTCGCTGACACACAATGGCCGCTCTTCAAGTCGCTGACAGACATGGCGCTGGCCTCTCTGGCCTACCCACGGCAGGGGCGCTCATCTTAGTGGCACTTTAACGAAGCGCTTGAACAAGAGGGGAAGGTTTTGCTTTGGTACCGCGAGCAGAAAATCTCAACTATATTAGATTTCTTCTTCTGATTTAAAAAAAGCAAACATGGACAGAATACTCCGTAATGGTAATCAATTCAATAAAGTGGGTTTGAAAGAGAGAGAGAGATAAGGAGAGAGAGATAAGGAGAGAGAGATAGCCAGAGAGAGAGAGAAGGAGAGAGAGATAGCCAGAGAGAGAAGGAGAGAGAGATAAGGAGAGAGAGATAGCCAGAGAGAGAGAGAAGGAGAGAGAGATAGCCAGAGAGAGAGAGAAGGAGAGAGAGATAGCCAGAGAGAGAGAGACATACACGGAGAGAGAGAGACAGAGAGAGAGGCCCAATGCCAGGCTGTCTGCCCAGGAATGGGACACTGAAGGCTGGGTTTTGAGAGCCAAGGGCTGGCTGAGGGGACATCCAGCATGAAACCTCATCTCCCAGGGAGAGGACAGTGTTGATGAATCATGCCCTGAGGTCACAGAGGCCTGCGGCTGCCCCACGCCCAGAGGAAACACACCATCTCAATCTTCCTTTAAGCAGGAAGTCTCTGTCATGTCTTCATGAATCTTCTGTCGTCAGCAAACAATGTCGATTTGTAGTCGTGCTTTTTTAGCATTATCATTATCATGACATTCTTATTAGAGACCTTCTCTTGCAGGAGCGAGGTTGAAGAGTTTAAGAGGGTCACAGGGATCGCAAACACTTTAGAAACACTTATGTTCAGGAGGCGAAGGTGTGACTTCAATTTTTCGGAACATCCCAAATTCAATGAATCTGAGGATGTGTTAAACGCATCAGGAACAGCCCTTCTTTAGAACTCCGGATGAAAAGCGGCAAAGGTTTTTCGACATGGTAAATATGTGTGTAACGTGTTTTAGCATCACATCTGCGTTAGCTGGGAGGATATACAGGTCCAGACAAGACCGCTTTGTTACCGTCAAGGAGAGGATGACTCTGGTCGAGTAATGAGATCAGAGACCACTTCTTGAAAAAGTAAAGTCATTAGCTGGTGGTGTCTAAATGTCCCTACAGAGCTGGACTTTCAGTGCAGTCCTTCCCTCTATCAGGATGCATTGATGTAGGAGAAGTGGAGAGAAATTAAAGGCAAGATTGGAAAAACCAATGCAGCTAAAAAGCTAGCAAACCTCACCGTGGGCCTGGAGAGGCTGGTGGAGGCAGAACTCGGAGGACGGGCTCATTGTAATGCATGGAATAGAATGAGGAATGGTATTAAACACACGTGATACTATTGATACCATTCCTCAATCCGTTCCATGCATGAGCCCGTCCTCCGATTGCCACCATCATCAGCCTCCACTGGTTAAACTGTACAGCGGCCTACCTGTACAGACACAGACACAGACACAGACACACACACACACACACACACCATATCACATTGTGTTAAAAACCAAACCCACTCCATTGCCAAACTGGACTAATGTTACCTAAATGGCTGCTAAGTAAATGCTAATATATGTCAGTACCAGTGTAAATCACATCAGTGTATTCTCTCTCAAACTCAAATGGCTTAATGGTGGTAACTTCATCGTAGGGTAAAAAAAACAGAACCTCCCCCTGTCCCTGTGAATAAGTAGAGTCTTCTCAGACATAGACTGTCACTGTTGACATTATGTAAGATAGTAATGATCCTGGTTGGACTCCAGCCACCCCAGACAGACACACAGACTGCATCTCACTGCTCTGCTCAGAGTACAGTCTGTGACAAGAAAGTTCTAGACTTTTCACTCTGACTCGCCTTGAGGAAGTTGTCCCTTTCTTATCACAGCTTCAAAATCATGTCCAAAGCGGAATAATCAGCCCTTTAGCGCCGCTGACCAAACAAGGTCAATGGAGCATTTCTTGGAAGAGGGATTCATATGACCGCACTACATCAAGTATGACAAGAGTACATCAATGTTCCCACTTATCATGCCAGAGATATGAAGTATGAACACAGAACATCAATGTTCCCGTTCATCATGCGAAAGACATCCCTAAGCATCTGGCTAATTTCCTCGTAATTAAACAAATTAGGTCCTTTAAATCGCCGGTGTCCTGTCATCATGCTGTCCCCACATGAAAAGCCTGTCTCTCTCTTGTCCAAAGCCTACTAGCTAACAACTTGCGGCAGGCTTTATCTTTCATCAGAGGCCTGACACGGATCTCTAAACAAACAGCTCTTTCAGTGGCCCTCCGCCATCTAAGGCAGTGTGTCTGTGTGGGTTGGGGGGGGGGGGGGGGGGGGGGGGGGCAGGAGAGGAGGAGGACAGAGGAGGAGAGAGGAGGAGAGGAAGAGGAGAGAGGAGGAGGAGGAGGAGAAAGGAGAGGTGCAGTGAAATAGGACAGAGGAGAAAGAGAGGAGGAGGAGAGGATTTTGGACAGAGGAGAAGAAGAGACGAGGAGGACAGTGGTACTTGATCAGTCACTGTCCACTGTCCAAAGCTCCCAGTCGTCTGAGGAGGTGTCCATCCACGGCCATACGCCAAGCAGCCTCCTTTTCCATGTCTTTTTCTCTTTTTCTTCCTAACTTTAAAAGAGCTGCCAAAGAGGTGAGTTTGCACAAGAGGTGGCACCCCCCCTGACCTCCCCTGAACTCTTTTGCCCCCCCCCCCCCCTGCCAGCCGTAGCGGCCCAGGAAGCCCTTAAGGTTCTCATTTTCTAGTTATAAACCAACCCACACACAATGAGGTCTGTGTGGCACCCTAATGCACCGTTACTGCTAACCCTGCTACATCTGGATCAAAGCTACCCTGGAGAGAGATGCCTTCTCTCTCTCCCTCTCTCTCTCTCTCTCTCCGACAAACAGTTGATGTAGCACAATGACTGATGTATAAACTAGAGAAGGGGAGAGAGAGAGAGAGAGAGAGAGAGAGAGAGAGAGAGAGAGAGAGAGAGAGAGAGAGAGAGAGAGAGAGAGAGAGAGAGAGAGAGAGAGAGAGAGAGAGAGAGAGAGAGAGAGAGAGAGAGAGAGAGAGAGAGAGAGAGAGAGAGAGAGAGAGAAGAGAGAGAGAGAGAGAGAGAGAGAGAGAGAGAGAGAGAGCACTTTGTTTAGCCGTAGTGTGTTGCAGGCTCCTCTAATTGCAGGATATCTTAAGGCCATCAGAGGATGGAATAATCATGTGTATTTGTTTGCACAGCAGACACACCGATTGCCTTTTAATGGCCATGGCCTGCAGAGTGCTTACTAGTGCCCTGGCGCAAAGTTTATTTTTATTACATTTTTTGGAAAATATTTGTTCATCTCTCCCCTCCTCCTCAGTTTTTGTCTTATGTAGGTTTGAAGAGACAGAACGTGGCAGGGAAGATGGTGCACTATGTTGATAGTTTGTTGCTTTAATGCTTTAAGTTAAAGCTACACTGGACTGAGAAGTACATTTTACATGCTATTACAGACGGAGGTACATGGAGGGTCCGAAAATTCCTCCATAAAGAAACAGTCCAAAGAAAAGCAACAAAACAATAGTTTATTCACTGGGAGACAAGTTTTGCCTGACCCTAACCCAGGAAATGTCAAAGGTCATATCATTAAAGGGGATTTAAAGATGGCCGTCGGTGATTCCTCACTCGCGCTCCAGGGCTGGCACTTCCTGTTAGTGGAACTGTAAACAAAAGCTGCCTTGTACGGCGGCAGGCATTGTTACCACCTCACACATCTGGAGGGAGGAGGGGGGGGGGGAGGGCTGGGAGAGCTGGGAGGTAGTAAGAAGGAGGGGGGTGTGAGGTGGGGTGGAGGGAGGAGGGGGAGGGGGAGGGGGGGTTGATGTCCCTCTAGACGTGTCCTAATCCACGGCCCCTGTGGGGGGTCAATTTAGGTGGAACGGATCCTTTTCACCCTCCACTCCCCCTCAGTGCTTGATAGGGCAGTGATCAATGAGGAGGGGGCTGGATGGAGAGGAGAGGAATGCTGTGGCCTTCTGGCTCCAGTGTTGTTGACCCCTAGAACTAGAAGATGTGCCAAAGGAGCTTCATTCCCCCCGGCCTTTTACACTGCTCCACACACACACACACACACACACACACATACACACACACACACATACACACACACACACACACACACACACACACACACACACACACATACACACACATACACACACACACACACACACAGCGCTTGTTCCAGATTACACCCCTGCTTTACTAATGCTTAATTACATTAATGTGCAATATCAGTCGTTAGTAGCCCGTTAATTATGAATGAAGATGTAATGACACTGCCATTAATATTTAATTAAAGGGCAATAAAGTGTTATTTGGCAGCATTACAAAACTAGACACTAATAAAGGAATGTTCTCAGCCTGTAATTACGGGAGAGAAGAGAGTCCCGTCTCTCTTAAATATCGACCTGCTGATGGGGTGAATGTAGAGGACAGACAGGGCAGAAGTGGGTCTATGTTCATGGGCCGAGTCTGGGCCTCTCTAGGACCACACCTCATTAATAGAGAATGACACTAAAGTGGTGGGTGAGAAACCACAGTTCTGATGGAGTTAATGTGTCTGTCAATCCCTCTAAAAGCTTCTGTTGGGAAGAAACACATTCAGATGACTGTAACACAGATGACTAGATGAACAAAATATGGGAAATTACATTTAGGTGCCCTTTATAAAGGGTTTATAAATGATGCATAACTTGTTTATAAACTATTGATTATTTGTCTATGAATCCCTGATAAACTATTAACAAGCAGTTATAACTCATTAGTTTAGCTAGCATACTGCAGTGAGCTTATACACACAGCATACATTTATGAATGCTTTATGAACTGCTCATTAATGGTTTATAAAGGATATACAAACAAATCAATAGTTTATAAGCTTATTATAAACGATGAGCAAACTCTTTACAAAAGGCAACTTAATGTAAAGCCATTCCCAAAATAATGAGGTAGGTGGACACTGCGTGTCTTTGTGGAGCCAGTCTTCCCAGCAGCAGCCCCGCCCCGTGGGACGGTACGTACGTGGGACTGGGTCCAAAGTTTGCCTAGGCTGGGATCAGTGATGCGAGCGGGCGCAATGCTTCGCTAGCAGACACCCACCCATGTGGGGCCATTGAGATGGTAAAGCTTTGGCTTGTTTACACAAGTTTCCCTTTTTTTCCCTCTCTGTAGCCACCAGTTAACAAAACAAAAGGCCTATGTGGCCCTGCTCTGGGTGTGGGCCGGGCCGACAGGGCGGTGATTCAGCCGAGGTTTGGATCTCTGGAGTGGCGTGTTTACCAGGGTGGGAGTGAGCATTGTTTTAACCCAGAAATCCCTCCGGCCTGACACAAGAGGAATTCACACTCCCTGCTCTCAATATCACAATCTCAGTCTTGACAGTCTAAGACAGCATCTCAACACAGTGTGAGAGGTATTGGATAGGATGGTAGAAAGTGTTAGGAGTTCTGTCAGGACGAACAATACACCCAGAATATCTGGCTCTTTTTTAACAGTGGAAAACAAATTAAGTTAGTTTACATATGATGTAGGCCAGGGGAGGCTAGTGGAGCAGGCTCATTGTAATGCATGGAATGGAATGGGGAATGGTACCATTCCTTAGTCCGTTTCATGCATTACAATGAGCCTGTCCTCTGATTTCTACCACCACCAGCCTCCTCTGATGTATACAGTGGGATGTAGGAAGATCTCTGCCTCTGTCTCAGACTCTCAGCCTTCATGTTGACATGACCACAACACTGTGAGAATAGTAGATATAGTAGCATAAGACAGAAGTGCTGTGAAGGTCCACAACCCACCCAATCACAGTCAGTTTACACTGACAACTGTTCCGGTAAATCACCGGGAAATTACCGGGAAATGCCTCTATGTAAACAGGGTTGATCAGGCATACATTTTATTTTGAAATAATGTGGTATTTCATTTGGAGTGAAAAACAAATTAAGATAGCTGTCATGTATGTACTGTCTACCAGGGGAGGCTAGTGGAGGTAGAAATCAGAGGACAGGCTCATTGTAATGTCAATCGCACGCGTTTGATACCATTCCTCATTCCATTCCATTCCCAATGAGCCCGTCGTCTGATTTCTACCTCCACCAGGCTCCGCTGGTATAGAGTGTGAAGTTCTTCAGGAAGTTCTCTACATGAGTGACACAGGACTCCGTGGTGTCCGTGGTAACTACAGTTAATGAGCAGGTCAATGTGACGAGGGGGTGGGCATGATCGATGTCCCCCTCTGAATTGATGTACAGTGTCAGCGAAGGACACTGACCTACAAAAGTGTGTTGATGAAGTAGCTGTCTATAACCTCCACGCTCATCACTAGCAGCAGCAGCAGCAGCAACGTGAAACCTTGGAATAAGATGTTTACATTTGAAAGTTAAATTAAATGTGTTTCGCAAAAGTCTCCATATTACTTGGCTATAATTACATGTGTCTGAATGGAGAATGTAATGATGGGATATACTGTATCTTCCTGGTCCAACAATTAGGGGAAATGCATTATCGAGAACCCTCTTGAAAATGTTTTCCTGATGATGTAAAATTTGATATGTAATGCAGTCTGCACCTCTGTATTTCTATTTAATCTCCAAGTAGACTGGAAGGTTGTCTCTTCCCCTGCGTCTGGAACGTATGAAGCCTCAGACTGGGCGGAGAAGACTGGCCTGAATCTGCACATAACCAGATGACTCTCCTGCAGAATATATTTGCATAAGATTATTACTCATCTGCACTGACCCCGAAGGATGAGCTACATTACTAATAGGCTTCTCTTAATGCTAATATATAAATCTCAGATATATATCCGCTGTGACATTAATGACTAAATGTTACTCCCCAGCCTTGTCATTATTATGATCAAAATTACTTCACTGGGTTTTTTTTTCCCCTTTAAAAATTCAGTTCTGTCTTCCTTTTCCGACTAATATTGTGGATAAAAGATTTCTGTACGTCAGACTTAAAGACCTCACATTTTTCAGTTAGTTTAGCACAGAAAGTTTCTAGTTTAACTCCCCTTTAAAAGGACAGGCCTGGAGTTGGACTTGTGGAGTGACTTTAAACTTGCTGAAACAAAGTATGATACAGCAGTTGTCTTTAACAATGACGGTGTCTGTCTTAAACCAGGTAGCATTCACTTTAAAAGGTAACCATTTTGGATATTGTGTATTTCAGTTGGAGCAGGCCTATACCTCTACCTCAATCAATTTATCAGTTAATCAATCAATCAGTCAATCAATTGATTGATTGACAGGGCACATGTCTGGGTTGGTGTCTGCGTCCGCTGCCCTGGTCCTGGTACCCAGCCTGCTGACTCTTCACAGATATGACAGCACACATCTAATGACATATGCTCTGTAATTACAGCAAGCCACCATTTCATATTAGCATGTTTGTGTAAATTGGCATGAATGCATTACACACATAATTGCACCCCTAGCCCCATAGGCCTTCATAGCCTTCCTATAGTTGTGTATGAGTTGAGACAAAATAAGAATGTTTTTGCTTTATAGAGAGAATATATGAAATAATGCTTATCATGAAATATTGCTAGGAGTAAGGCACTTCTGAGACAAGGCTGTTTATAAGACAGTATTACACTATTGGTAAAAGATAATGTTTTAGGAGAGTTCCTGAAGGCTGGGGGCATGGCTGTTTGAAGTATTAGATCAAGCTTCATAGGTGCTGGAGCATAGGTCTGTCTGGGCAGTTCTGGGAGCCATTCTCAGGCTCTCTATCATGGCTGTGTGACCCCCTTCCCCTCCCTCCTCCCTCTGTCCTCTTAGTGTGGGCCTGGGGGGGCAGACAGGGAGAACTCTGAGGTGACGGTCAGCCCTGTGGAACTGATGCTCCTGCACAGTGATGGGC
The DNA here is from genome assembly GCF_951799395.1 of Argentina silus. NCBI lineage: Eukaryota > Metazoa > Chordata > Actinopteri > Argentiniformes > Argentinidae > Argentina > Argentina silus. Next base: position 18,454,451 of record NC_139660.1, on the reverse strand, counting down.
TGGAAAAGCATAAAGACCGGTGGGAGAAGCTGAGACAGCACTTTCTGAGTGTCTATTAAAAGACAGAGCAGATCACCCTGCTCTGCCATCACTCTCCCTTAAGATGAGGGGCCTAATGGAGCCAGGGAGACTGGGCCGTCATTAGCCAGGCTCGTTGCATCCTTTACCCAGGTATGGGTCACTCTGGTGGGGGGAAAAAAACCATGGACCTGGGAGCCATATGGGGGATGTAGGAGTGTGTGTGTGTGCGTGCGTGTGTGTGAGTGTGTGCGCATGCGTGTATGTGTGTGTCTCGCATGTGTGCCTGCCTGCCTGCCTGCCTGTCATCAGCGCTTCTCTTCAGCATGTCTTCCCTAATGAGTAGGTGATTAACGATAATGTGTGTCATTAGTTAAAATAGGTTTCATAACGCTACAGTCACACTCACAGGTCATGAGTGCTACTCGCAGCACTCTACTGTTACTACAGCTGTCAATGGTGCAGCTCCATACACACACACACACACACACACACACACACACACACACACACACACACACACACACACACACACAGGCCACAAGCTCCTCAGTGGACAGAGTGTCATTGCTGACACATTGGTAAGAGCTGACGTAAGGGCCTAGGAACAGTCATCCCCTCCACCCTCCGTTCCTCCCCCTCTCCTTCTCATCCCTCCGTCTCATCCTGTCTTCCGTTGGGCCTGTAAAGGGCAAGGCGCTGAGACCTATGCCAGCCTGTATTACGCTGTGATCTGGTGGAATGCTAATAGTTTGCAACATGACTTTTCCTTCCCCCCAGTGTTACCCAAACAGCCCCTCTGCCCCCTGCCCTCTCCCCTTTCCCCCCCTGCTCAGCGAAACCCACACCCGACGGGGTGTGAATGTTTCCGTCACTCATATTGAGATATCAGTATCTTTATAGTTAGAAATCCTCCATATTTTACCACCCTGCTCCAGCTGCGGCCATAACTCTTACTTTGCTTGATCTTGAGCAATGTCTGTTTTATTTTGGGGGTCTTTACTCAGTGTTTCTGTCTGAAAGGAGATACGCTGGGGGCTCTGCTGATCAACTACCGGTGGGGGGGGGGAGGCGCAGTAGGCAGCTGTCAATCATATGACTTTCCATTTCGGACGCCATTTTGTTAACAACTTGGGACTCTAGCACATGGGGGGTGGTGGGTGATGGAGGTGTCAGGGGGACCTGGTGGTCCTAGATAGGTGGGATTTGGGGGGGTAGTGTGTGTGTGTGTGTGTTGGGGGGGCAGGGCGGTGGCTGATGGGGTGTTAGAAGGGGGAATTGCGTTAGCTAGGTGGGATGTGAGGAGGAGAAGCATGGGGGGTGGGGCGGTGGTGGTGGTGGTGGGGGGGAGGTGGTGGGGGGGCGGGGGAGGTGTCAGGGGGACCTGTGGAAACTCGCAGCCCCATGCCGAGGGTTCTTCATTGGGGGGCGAACGTGTGAGGGAATCACAGGAAACGGCCCAAGCCTCGTCGACGCTGTTTGTTCTCCCCGAGTGTTTGTTGTCGCCCCGCCTCGGACACTTTTAGCACATTCATAAAAGCCGCGGTTAGCGTTCGCCACAACAACAGTTTATGAAAAAGGAGCGACCGGTAAAAGCCAACGACGCACTACAAAGACTCAGGTCCTTCCAAGGTACTGCCAGGCCGGGCCAGGCCAGGGTCTCTCTCTATGAGTGGCTGCTACACTATAACACACACACACACACGTATTGTATACATTGGCAGCTAGCGTTGGCGGTTAGCGGTGAGAAGAGTGATTTTTAGTGGGAAGTTATGGTGTTGATTAGCGCAGTGACAGGTACCATGATTAAAATGGGTGATAGTAATAGTGCGGCATTCATGCATTGACAACTTTGCTCTGCATGGCTTTCAGAGGGGTTGATGTATGACACCATTAGGATAACCTCACGGCCCTGGAGGACACTTATCTTCCTTGTCACGTCCTTCACACTTCCCATTCTCTCTCTTAAAAGGACGTGGGCCGCTCAGTCTGCATGCTTATGAGTGGATGATAAGGGTGTGTGTGTGTGTGTGTGTGTGTGTGTGCGAGTGTGCGTGTGCGTGTGCGTGTGTATGCACATGTTTATCCATACTTGCATGTGTTTGCTCTTGTTTGTGTGTCAAGGTGTGTGTGTGTGGATGTGTTTGGACGTTGCTTTGTGTATGAGTGATAATGTGAATACTGTATGTTTGAATGTTTAGGCTCCATTGTTTGAGTGTGGAGTTTATGGGTGTAAATCTATGGAACGAGGTGTGTGTATGTGTGTGTCTTTGTACGGTGTGTGTGTGTGTGTGTGTCTTTGTACAGTGTGTGTGTGTGTGTGTGTGTGTGTGTGTGTGTGTGCGTGTGTTTGTGTGTGTGTGTGGGGGTGACTATGTCTGTACAGTGTGTGTGTGTGTGTGTGTGTGTGTATGTGTGTGTGTGTATGCATGTGTTTATGTCTGTACAGTGTGTGCGTGCATGTGTGTGTATGTATGTGTTTATGTCTGTACAGTGTGTGTGTGTGTGTGTGTGTGTGTGTGTGTATGTATGTGTTTATGTCTGTACAGTGTGTGCGTGTGTGTGAATATATATGTGTTTATGTCTGTACAGTGTGTGTGTGTGTGTACGTATGTGTTTATGTCTGTACAGTGTGTGTGTGTGTGTGTGTGTGTGTGTGTGTGTGTGCATTTATGTCTGTACAGTGTGTGTGTGTGTGTGTGTGTGTGTGTGTGTGTGTGTGTGTGTGTGTGTGTGTGTGTGTGTGTGTGTGTGTGTGTGTGTGTGTATACGTCCATTTGAGGGGTGGTGTACGAGGACTGAGGAGGCTGTAAACACCTGTCGGTAGCCTTGTGGCCGAGGGTTCCGTCGCACCGCGCTGGGCAAATGTTTGTGAGAACACCTCTGTAAACATGAACGTCCTCGGGGGGGTCAGCCAAGGGGTGGCCGACACCCAACACACCCCGCTAATACCGCAGCCATGCCAACGGAAGTGTAAGGCTATACCCAGTTTTCCTAACAAGTCAACCTAGGCTGGAGGCACCCTGGCATCCAGAGACTCCAAACACATGTCCCCTCCACTCAAAATACACCCCTTATTTTCGGCCCCTTAATTATTTCAGTGGCTGAATTTGAGACGTTTGGGTTCTTAAGCGTTTTGCGGGGGGGTGGGGGGGGGTCGGGGGGGCATACTCAGGGGCAGCAGGGTGAAACGTGAAAGGCGACAGATCTTGTAGGGAGGGGCGGAGGAGGAGGAGAGGGAAGGAGGAGGAGGAGGAGGAGGAGGAGGGGGTCGGGTAGTCTCAGGTTTCGGGTGAAAGGCACATACACTCACACCCCTTTCTGAGCTGTCTATGTCCCTGTCACTCTCTCCACTGCTCCTTACCAACCACCAACCAGCCTCACCAGCCTCACCAGCCTCACCAGCCTCACCAGCCTCACCAGCCTCCAGCCTCCAGCCTCAGCAATGAGAAAAGCAGCCGTGGTGGCTCAAGGAGTGTTAAGCTCTCTCTCCCTCTCTGGGATTGATAACATTTGTATTTGAGGTACTTAGTGTGGAGTGCCAGCTTCCTGTGGGACCCCGTCTTTCAGGTTCTCTAGGGGGGTTGGAGGGTGTGTGTGTGTGGGGGGGGGTACATACACACAACCGTCAGCAAACAAACCTGGGTGGGGGCAGGCAAAGGTCAAACACAGAGAGAGCCCCCTACAGGCTAGATGTGGAACTTCATATCATTTATGGGAATTTGATCCTATAACATAATCATTTATCAAACATGTGATAAATGTTAGACCGTAAGCATACACCGCTTATACTGTTCATATTGCATTCTATATTTATTCTGCTTATAATGTTACTGTTAATACATATACTGCTTATACTGCACTACTTATACTGCTCATATACTGCTTATACTGCACTACCTGTATATATTGTTCACATTGCACTTTTCTGCTTTTTTTGCACTTCTGGTTAGACGCTAACTGCATTTCGTTGTCTCTGTACTTGTACTCTGCACAATGACAAAAAGTTGAATCTAATCTAATCTAATCTAATCTAATCTAATCTAATGTATACAATACAATGCAGTGCAATGTGTATGTATGTATACAAGAACATGGCTGATATTACAAAATTCTTTCTAAAAAAAAAAAAGAAGAGATAATTGTCTATTACTGTGACAATTTAATTCCATTCAGTCGTTGGAACGATATTTAAAACTTGGGCCCATCGTCCGAGACACACAACGCCTCCTCGGTCGATCAATAGAACCCGAACGAGAGTGATAGATTCCCCCTAAAAAACACACACATTCCAATTAAGGAGAACGGCACAAAGAGACAGTTGACATTTTCGGAGCAACTGTTGGGTGCATCGGCTGTTAAATATAAACATCGGGGTGGTGCCATTGATTATTTGAGACAATCTTTGGAGCGGAGAGAGAGAGAGAAATACGAACGGAGGAAGAGATAAATGATTTCCGGCTGGTTTCATCTCAGAAAGGCCAAGCTCCCTTCCCACCACATTTGTGCTTCCCGAGTATTAAAGTTTAAAAGTAAGTTGTACAAATGACCTACAGAGCTTCCAGTTCCCAAATGGCAAGTCTAAAAGGAACAACTCCGATATATCACAGAGCGAAACTTGAATCCGGGGCTGTTACGAGAGATTTATTGGCAGCTGTATTTTTCTAGTGTCAACTGATGTTCCGTACGACTTAGCCAGGGTCTAACATTGCCTCCCCC
>NC_139660.1:18419714-18437214 GCF_951799395.1 Argentina silus | reverse complement strand
CCAGAAGGCGGGCTCCCCTCCTGCTGGAATAGAGTCCTGCCTCTGCGTCGCCGAGTGCCGCTGAAGTGTTGATTTAGTTACTGCTCACAAAGAGGCCCGCACTCCTGCCTGGAATAGGCAAAGTTTACAAACCTGTGGCCATTTGTTTACACTCCTGTTAAAGGCTGTGGGAGGCGCATTAGTAACTGTCAGAGGGCCCTACCCGATGCACTGCTTTCATTTGACCCAATTCATTTCAGTGGGTGTGTCCCGGTGGCAGTGATGTATGCCCCCTGTGATTGTACTGATGTATAATCTCTCAGTTCTCTCGCACCACAGTTATCTTTACCTCAATAGGCCAAGGAAACAATGGGCCACCATACATAAGCTTTAGAAAGGTTGGGCAAGGGGGATTTCCGACATCGCTACGCTAATGTGTGTACGTGTAAGGGCGCGGATACAGTACACGAGAGAAAGAAAAACATGGACACACACACACACACGCACGTAAAGACACACGCACGCACATGCACGCACGCACGCACACACGCACACACACACACATAAAGACACGCACGCACGCACACACACACACACACACACACACATAAAGACACGCACGCACGCACACACACACGTAAAGACACACACACACACACATATGTAAACACAAACACACACACACACACACACGTAAACACACACACACACACATATGTACACACACACACACACACACACACACACACACACACACACACACACACACACACATACATACACACACACACATATAATCTTTATGATCAGGGTAAATAGAATGCCTTATTACATTATTACATCAGAAGCAACCATTCCGGAACCCTCGCTTATGATAAATGTTCCAGTTGTACACAGGTCATCTTTGTTAATGCATCTGGACATGGACATGACATCAGACTAGAATATTGTTTGTATCCGCTTCTCTATTACCCAGGGTGCAGTACATCTCAGGCCATGCTGACATTGTGGCATATCAAACATCAGAAACATGAATGTATCATTGTACTGAGTGGCAGTTTTAATTGGCAACAATTCCTTATCTATAGAGGATCAAACCAATAGTGGCGTAGAGCGGTTTAGTAAACAACCTTGAAAGACTCCCTGTGACACAACCATTTACCAGGTCAGCTAAGTTCACTTGGCTATCGGACAGGGCCTTTTGTGGAAGACTTGGGTTATTGAGCGTGAGATGGATCTGGATCCCCACAAAGAGTTAGTTGAATTCGATGTCTGTTTAATGTATATTAGCTATGGTATCGGCTCTTTGGACCCTTCTCCTCTCCTCCTCTCTGTTGGAGCACATCTCCACAACGTGAGGTTCCCTCTTCCCAGTCAACACAGCTTCTACGCTGAAGGTACACAATACAGCCTGTCACTGTACAACTCACTCAAAGTCAACTATTCCAATTTCTGTGTATTTAGTATTTACCTTAGATGTGACTGAATTTACTTATAATTTACCCCCATATCGATAAGACAAAGGACAGATGTAGATATGGAACATCACATGATCCAACATCCTGGAGAGATCTCTTATTAGGTTAAATCCAACTGCGTAGATAGGGCTGATTCTGATTGGGATAGATGGAGGTTAACTCAGGGGAGCGCTTTGCCCTCGTATCCCATGAAAGGGCCTCTTTAGCTGGCTGTGGAGTGGAGCTCAAAGGGGCTGCTCTGGAGGAGAGGGAGGAGGAGAAGGAGGGATGGAGGAGGCTGTGTTAGTAACCCTGGCTGTCCGTGTGATTGTCCCTCTGTGGAATTGCTCTTCACCCTAGATGTGGCTGCCAGGGGTGGAATGTTTCACAGCTCATCCTGGATCTCAGCTCAAAAGTGGATTCCGTTTTCCTCGGAGCGCCGGGAACATTCTCATCTCCTTCCCTCGTGTTTGTTATTCTTATGGCATGGGCCGGACCAAGTGAGAAATGCATGAGATTCACCCCTCCCCCCCGCACACCACCCCCCCACCCACACACACCCGCCATCTCGCTGTTTCAATATCACCGGACCCCCCTGTCCCCCGGACCCCTGTCCCCTGTCTCTATATTGCTCTGCATAGCATGGCATAAATCAAACGGCGGATTCTCTCGCCAGACTCCCCTATTTCCACCCTACATTGTATTCGCAGATTTAGTGGCATTTCAAATAGATAAACACAAGCAACATCTATCAACAGAGTACAAACCAGGGGGCCGTAATCAGAGACCCGGGCCTCGGCCGGGCCTCTATCTCCATTTACCTTGGGATAAATCCATTGGTGTGACCACCGGCGCACCACGGCTGACAAATCACCCGAGTCAGGCAGCAGTGTGCTGGCCCTTATTGGCCTCTCGCTAAATGGTCTTCCCCTTCAGCCGAAAGGATGGGGCTTGTCAAGCACGCCCAGATTAAAGGCAGACACAAAGAAATGATTTGTTATTAGAAAACACCCATTGTGAGGGGGAAAACAAAATATGTATGAGAAATCTCGGACGCTCGCAAGCTCGCTCGCTCGTTCCCTCTCTCTCTCTCTCTTTCTCTCTCTCTCTCTCTCTCTCTCTGTTTGCTCTCTCTTTCTGTTTGCAGAGTGAATCTGTGTGTGTGTGTGTGTATGTGTATGTTAGTGTGTATTTCTGGTATAGGAGTGTTGAGTGAAATGAAGGGGGAATAGGGGGTTGTTGGGGGGTGAAGTGGGGTGGGGTGGAGTTGAGAAATTCTATTACAGGACTGGTGATGAGGGGTGGCGGGTGAGGAGGGGTGAGGAGGGGTGAGAGGTGCTAGGCGTTTGGATTAAGCACAAGCGGACATCATCATTTAGAGAGCAGAAGATGTTAAGAGCTCCTCTCTCCTTCTTCAGACAGACAGAGGGAGGGAGAGAAAGGGAGGATGATGGAGAGAGAGTGAGGCGTTCTCATCAATGTGCCTCACACACACACTGTGCTGTCACGGTGACAGAGAGCTGTATGTAGAGTGGACACTGTTGGAGGGAACCATGGAAACCAATCTTAGACAGATGGGAGAAGATCAAAACTTCAAACTGAAACACCCAAACTAAAACACATGAACATGGCTTTGAAGCACTTTACAAGGATGGGGTGCGTTCAGATACTGTGACATTGCTGTGTTATTATATGTAATAACATGTACATTTGTACTGTAGTAGAGACAGTTGTGCTATTTCTGTTTTATTTTTTATATTTTTTTATTTGTATTTTCAAAAACCCAGACATCATATTGAGTGGGCCTGTGTGATACTGGAGTCTATGGGTTCACTGACAGCATGGTTAAAAATAGGCTCAGAGTTGAGAGAAAATAAACATTATTTCTCAGTGGTTTACCTGACGTTTGACTTTGAGGGCCAAGATTTAAAGACACTCTCGCCCCTAACAGGCCATGATCTGGAGGTAATAAATTATTTGAAGGTTGTTGTAGAAACAACCTTGTTGACAAAAGATATGTGAAGTGTTTTTTTTCTATCTGTGCGTGTGTGTGTGTGTGTGTGTGTGTGCGCGCGCGCATCTGTGTGTGTGTGTGTCTGCGTCTGTATGTGTGCGTGCGTGTGTGTGTATGTGTGTGCGTGTGTGTGTGTGTGTGTACAGTATATCTGTGTATGTGTGTATGTGTAAAAAGAAAGCGAGGGAGAGGGAGAGGAAGTGAGAGTGTTTGTGTGTGTTATTGCGTTCTGTACCATTCTCCACCCCACCGGTGTCCAATTCAAAGTCTTCCAATGGACAGGATGCCCATTAGATGCATTTCATTTGTGTTTGCATCGTTTCATTGAGTTAACCCTAAATATTTATTAGATGAGAGCAGTAAAAAATCTGGTGAGTGGAATGCTTGCCGGCGGATTTGACACAGGGGATGTACCATGAATGGGCCTGTTTGTCTACAGAGGGTTCGGGCCATCTGTGCTCTCTGTCTCAGAGAGAAGGAGAGGGGGCTTCTGCACCAGAAGAATACAGACCCGCTGACGCAGAGCGCAATAGAAAACAAAGCGGAACTACTCTCACAGGGCACTGTTTCACTAGGCGGTTTAAAAGCTGCGCACATCGCCTCAATCCCAGAGAGGAAGCGATGTCAGGTGAGTGTTATTTTCTTTCGCACAAAAAAGAGCGTACAGGGGGAGATTGAGAGAGAGAAATAAAAAAAAAAACGGGAAGAAGAAACAACTGTGCAAACATTTACTTTAAAATATTCAGGCTGAACACCCTTTTCGAAGCTCGGCAAACATTTGCCCATCCAATCGAGCTGTTTGCAGAAGAAATTCACAGGCAGGGTCGACGGCGATGATGAGAGGGGGGAGAGGGAAACTATTTGTCATCACTGGGTTACTCAGGGGTCCTGGGAGCAAGGCCTTTTATCACTGTCTGGGTTCCTCCACACACACACACACACACACACACACACACACACACACACACACACACACACACACACACACACACACACACACACACACACACACACACACACACACACACCTGTACTGTCTAAACCACATACCTTTAACACACTTTTCCATACACACACACACACTTTCACATACCAACACACACTGAGACAACACAGCTGGAGCAGCAGAGGGGGAGAGGGGGAGAGGGGGAGAGGGGGAGAGGGGGAGAGGGGGGGGTGACAGCATGGAGCTGAAGGGGGATGGTGGATGGTGGATGAGTTAGCCAGTCTTAGGTCTTAGATAATTATGGATTGAGCCAATGGTTTCTCTATGGGAGTCGGACGGACAACAGAGATGACAAGGGTCTGCCCGTGTCCGTTTCATACATTTTGGCAGTTTTCTACTGCCAAAGAAAGTTCAAAAGTCACTCCCGAACTCCACAGATCAAATAGGATCATAAGTATATGTTTTTTTTATTTTTTTATATTGTGATCAGTTTTCTGATAGTTTGGTATGGCCAGGATGGCCTGAGGGTGAAGCACTGAGATCTGAACAAAGGCTCCATGTGCAGTACAATCATTAGTCCAACTGCAGCAGTCTAACCCTCTGAGTCAAGGAGCTCTCTGCTGGGTCTGAGTGAGCTGGCAGCCTAGGGTCTGTGTGGCAGAGCTCCAGAACTTTGGTTTTAGGAGTGCTTTGGGGGGGGGGGGCACACTGCACCCCTTCTCTCACCAACTGTTTCCATAACCTTGGGACTGACAAGTGTACCTGGCCTGCCGGTGCGGCCTACGGAGCGTGATTGAAAATTGCTTTATTGCTTTATATGCGACTCCCATTTTGTTGCCAATCCAATTTATTTATGGTGTGGCGGAGCGGTGGTACACCTGCTTACAGCTGGTGGAGATTACTTTTGAAAAAAAAAAGACACAGAGAGGAAGAGGCTTGGGAGACAGACTATCTCTGGGAACTATTACCTCTGACACTCTCTCTCTCCATCTCCTACTCCACCCCTCTCTCTCTCTCTCTCTCTCTCTCTCTCTTTCTCTCTCTCTCTCTCTCTCTCTCTCTTTCTCTCCTTCAGCAGAGACTCTCTTTCCATCTCCTACTTCCCCCCCCCCTCTCTCTCTCTTTCTCTCTCTCCCTTTCTCTCACTCCCCTTCAGGAGCTTCTCCCTTTCTCCGCTCTCCCCCTCTCCCTCTCTCCCTCTCTCCCCCTCTCCCCTTGCTGTTACACTTCCAGAACAGCTGTGAGTACACTGTACTAATATTACTTTACTCTCCACCACTGAAGGGGCAAGAGGTCATTTTTATGTGACATTCTTCATCATTGAGCATTAGTTGTTGAACGTCCCCTTTCTCAAGGTACACTTTCAATACTGGGGCGTGGAAGGATGAGGGGTGAGAGAGTGAGTGTGTGTGTATGTGTGTGTGTGTGTGTGTGTGTGTATGAAACGTCAGTTGGAGGAGTGGAGGAGGGCCACAGTTAGTAACGCCTCCTGGGAAAAGCCTCCTGTTTGGACTCCCTGGCTGGTGTCTGTCCACCCCACACCTTCAGGCCCAAAGGATTATAGGAAAAGCATAGAGGCCTGGAGTGATGACTTACAACCTTGTATTTTGATGAACTTTAGTCTTTAAAGTATTTTGTCAATCAATGACAAATGTAAAACAATGTCATTGCAAATTGTCGGTTGACACAGCAGTTTGGATGTTCCTACGACCATATTCACCTCTTATGAAAAGTATACACACATTTTCCTTGACTACTCCGCTGAGAATGACTGGCTTGATATGGGCCAATGTTACAGTTATGGTGATAAGAAAGGGTGATAGCAATGATGCCACAGTCTTGTCTGGGCCATTAGGCAAAGAGCTGTGAAGAGAGAGCATGCAGCGAGAGAGAGAGAGAGAGACAAGGAGGGAGGGAGGGAAGGAGGGAGGGAGGGAGGGAGAGAGAGGGAGAGAGAAAGAGAGGGAGGGAGAGACAGAGAGAGAGAGAGAGAGAGAGAGAAAGAAAGAGAGAGAGAGAAAGAAAGAGAGAGAGAGAGAAAGAGAGAGAGAAAGAGAGAGAGAGAGCAGTGTGCATCATCACAGTGCATTACCTCTTGTCCTGCCACATTTACCTTCCTCTTATTAGCCTATAAAATCATCAGATTTGGTCCCTCTGTATTTGTTTGATTGCATTTCCCCTCCGTGTCATTGAAAATATGTGAGATGTTATGTTACACCCTATTGATTACTGGTGTTAATTAAAATTTTAATTAAAGTTTTTTATGGTCTGCGTTTCACTTGTGATAATAGTATGGGGAAAGGCACTTCGCCGCTGTAAATCTTCACTTTATTTGCAGCTACCAGCCATCAACAAATACAACTGTGTACATAAAATTTTACTAACATTGATTTTGAAAATATTAATATTACTTTAACATCAGAGATGTGTGATTCAATTTAGAACCGCAGAGCATAAAATGCAGGAGCTATAACTCAGTCAATGAACGGGAAAAGTCCATTAGGAACCTATCATACGACGAGTCAGCTGATTCACATAAGTGCCTTCGATAGAAGCAGAATCATTTACTTTAGCTGCACGCTTCCTTTTATAACAGAATACAATATTTAGTGAACCCGCAGGTTATTAGATGGATGGTCGGTTAAGACTGATGGATTGAGCTGATGAGGTCATTATTAAATACCTTCTAATTTCATTTCCTTCCTGTGTATTTATCTCGTAGGTCATACATTGTGTATCCTTCCCATCTACAGTAGAACAACTTCCCTGGGAGCAGCGTATCTAACAGAGAGGGTCATGGGAAGGTTTATCACTGATATGGATGTAGCTCTCTGTGACTTCTCTGATACATGAGTTTTGGTCCTTGCTAATGTGGCTAATTCAGGCCCCTGTAATTGGTTGGTTGGTGAAATATGAAAAACATTTACCATAACCAATTTGTTGGACAAACTGTGTCCTCGGGATCTGTGGCGTCCATGTTTTCCCAGTCTATTAGATGTCACCAGACCCCAGCCTGGAGTCAGAGGAGAAGCTAATTGTTTTTTCGGTCTTAGTGTGGGGAGGAGAGCGGAAGGTATTTATAGTGCGCTTTATAAGTGTCACACACTCACTTTTAAATGCAGAGGGGTGACTAAGAAGTGAGAGAAAAGGGAGGGATGGGGAGACTTTTAGAAAGACGGAAAGGAGTGGAGATGGAGAGATGAAAAAGAGAAAAATAAGAGATAAAAAGGAGGAAGAAGAGAGAGAGAGAGAGAGAGAGAGAGAGAGAGAGAGACAGACAGACAGACAGACAGGCTCTGTTTAACCCTCTCCCCAGCAGTGTCTTATTTAAGGAATGTGATTGTCAAATGAAGTGCTGAGTTGCGTGGAGCAGTAATGAGTGGAGACTGGCCTGGCACTGGGAGATGTGCTGGAGGCTCCTTCTCTCCAACCCTGGGACTGCTTACCCCCTCTCCCTCACCCCCCCCCCCCCGCCCTCACCCCCCCCCCCCCCCCCACCCCACCCCCCACCCCATACCCCTGCTGCTCACTCCCAGAGCCTGCCACAGAAAGGAACAGTCAGGACAAATGTCCTCTCAATGGGTCAGCACCGCGGGGACACCATTGTCCCCCTGCCACAGTCCGTCCCACACGGGCCTGAGTAATGTGTGCAGCATTGTCTGGCTGAGGATCATTGAGCTGCATGTTGTTTTAAGGCTAAGCCCTGGCCAATGAGCCCATTGTCTAAGCCATACTGCCTTCAGCTGCTAACAGCCCAGGGGGAGAGACAGACAAGACAAGATGGACTCATTTAGCTATGAGGTCCATATAACCATTATACTCCTTAAACATTAGTTAGTTTATTCACTCTTCTCTTACACTCTCACAGACACATAGATACACACACATACACACACATGCACGCACGCAAGCACACACACAAACACACACACACACACACACACACACACACACACACACACACACACACACACACACACACACACACACACACACACACACACACACACTATCACAAAATGCCTCTGATCAGCAATTCTTCTAGAGGTGAATATTGACAGGCTTTGTTATTTATAGCATATTCAGCTATTATATTTTCCTCCCTCTGCCATAATGTTGTCAGTCTTGCGGAACACATTGGTAGCCATCATCCTCGCGTCTTTTTAAAAAAACCCGTCTCCTGGCGTGACATTATTACCCATAAGACATAAGGGCCCTTTTCAATGACCAAACATCCGCGTTTGTTCATTTTATGGCCGACACTCTCGCTGAGCGCCAGGGTTCAAAAGGTCATGCCCTCTACGCCCTCTACGCCCTCTTTACATGGCGACACCGTCTTTTATGCCCTTACTTAATCGAAACACCGTGTCCTACATCACAGTTATGCTTTGGGCAAATTAAGGTCACCCTATTGATTTGATATTTGTCATTATGCACGCCCTGCTCATACGCTCACAAATCCTCCCGCTCTGTCCCCGAAGATATGTATCCCCGGTCCCGCCATCTATCAACTTCTATAAAGCCATATTCGTGAAAGTAGTTTACTGCATTGCATCTCTCTTGTCTCTGTGTGGGGCATTTTTGGCATGGGCTTAGACAGTCACTTTTCATGCCTGTGTCATCCAAAGCAGTGGTAGGGTATCGGTAGGTAGAGGTACGTATATAAGAATCCGGTTGGGTAGTGCTTTAAACATAGATTTGTTGTCCGGCATTTGTCAGAGGTCAACCGCAAACAAGCCCTTTGGCGGCCATTAAGCATCAACCCACTGAACTTATTCTTTTTCCAGCGAGAGCATGATTAGGAATCATCTGTAACAGTGGCAATAAATGACAGTCAGCGGCACATCTCCAAAACAGGTGATTCATAACAGGCTAAAAGGTCATGTCAAGTGGCATGTTAGTATTTCACTTTAACTTTGATTAAAGATTTTTGGAAAAGATGGGAAAACGACTCAATAGCGGCACGGCCCTCCCTCTCCACCGAGCCCCGGGTTCTATATTTCCTGGAGAAATCGATAAGGTGGGAACTGAAGACGCTGTTGCTGCTCTCTCAGGGGCGCGCGGCCCCTTCATTCATTCTCCGCCCCTCCATGCATCACGGGGAGCTGGTAGGAGCATACAGATACAGAGAGAACTCTCTAGTCTTGTCTGGTAGCAGGGGTCTCTCACCGTGCATTTCAATGGGCTTTTTGGAGCGAGAATGTGAGCATTTTAGTGGAGTTATGGAGCGAGAATGAGAGCATTTTAATGGGCTTTTGGAGTAAGTATGTGAGAAGTTCCTTTATAGAAGTAAAGTAATTGGATACGTACAGTGGAGTATTACAAAATAAAATGTAGTATTTGTGATAACAAAACATGGGAGTCCAACTGCTTCTGGTAATTCCGAAAAAAGGAACAGGGCTCTATTAGATTATACTTAATAATATTTGTGATTCATTTAATTGACATTGACATACTGCATACTGGAAGTTTTACATTCAGTTGTATAATTTCCAACATGTGGTAGAGTGTGGTAATTTGAATGTAGGTGTTCCTGATCAACTTGTGGTTTAACTAAATCTCCTGCAGTATGCCACCACAATTAGATTGTAAGACTCTCTTGGATCCAATATTCTCTTTATATAGCCAACCTGTACTCTCTGTGCCTGATTTTAATCGTTTCTTAAACTGTTTTGTTTGTAACGCATTGCATGACATTTGTGTACGAAATGTGCTACAGTATATAAATAAAGTTTGATTTGATTTGGTTTGAACAGCTGTATAAGTGTCAAATGAAGTGTATTTCATCAGTACAGTGTTGTGAAGTTCATATTTTGATAGACACCCATAGCTTTGTGCCTATAGTGAATGAAAACATACCCAGCCAATAAACATCACTGTTTCCCTGAGCAGGCCGAGCAGGGTGACATATCTCACCACTCAGAGGACCAGTGTAATAGCAGTACTTAAGAGGCACTTATAGCTGACTGTGTACACACACAAACACACACACACACACACACACACACACACACACACACACACACACACGCACACATGCACACATGCACACACACACGCACGCACACACACACACACACACATGCACACACACACACACACACACACACACACACACATGCACACATGCACACACGCACAAATGTACACAAACACATTCATGTACATATACAAACTGTACGTTCAGTACGTGCACACGCACAAACACAAACACACACGCAAGTAAACACTCTGAAGCAGTATCATGTGACATATAATTGACTTACTTTTACAGTCCATATTACAGACACACACATGTACACCCCCTCTCCCCTCACATACACACACACACACACGCGTCCCCCCCCCCCAGTGTGGTATAACTAGGCCCCTGCGGCGGCCCTCTCAGGAGTGATTCAGTGCCCGCAGAGAGCCGCTGACCGCCAAGGATGAATGTCAACTCCCACCAGGGGAATACGGGCCAATTTGTTAGGATCTGATTAACAGTAATATGAATGTAACTGTACAGACACTCAGGGGAGCGGGGCGCTAGGCCACAATTACTGCCCGCCGTCGTAATGGGAAACAAATTTGTGGGAATATCGCCGACCATCCGTCTTTATTTACATTTGGTGGTACTGTAATGAGGGCCAGTGCTAATCTGGGACTGTCGTTGGGGAGGTCTCACGGTACACACTCCTCCACGCTCAGAGGCAGGCAGTGCTGCTTATTCAACGAGGCCAGGAGAACGGATCAATCCCTCAGCCACACACTGCCTCCTATTGATCCACTCTCTGAGTTAGATGGATGCATTGCACAACACAACCTCCTAATACTTAGAAAACTCAATTACAACTAAAAGAACCCTTTTTTCCTCTCTCTCTCTCTCTCTCTCTCTCTCTCTCTCTCTCTCTCTTTTTTTTCTAAGAATGAAAAACATACTTGTACTATCCTCTTTACGGTGTATCTAACTAAAATTAGACAGCTAGTCAAACTCCTGGATGATGGGAGAGTCAGGAAATAGCCTTCTATATCCAGGTATATTGAAAACTCAGAGTGTGTACAAATGACAAAGGACTGTAAATCATAAAGAATACAGAATCCAATCAAAATACAGCTTGCATAAACTATATAAAAGATATACAAATATTACGAAGCTAACATAGTGATATGTACAGAGCCTTCAGAAAGTATTCAGACCCCTTCACTTTTTCCACATTTTGTTGTGTTATAGACTCAATTTAAAATGGATTAAATTAAACTAATTTTACATCAATCCACACACAATAACCCAGAATGACAAAGCAAAAACAGGTTTTTAGAAATTTCAGTAAATTTATTAAAATTGCTATACAGAAATACCTCATGTACATAAGTATTCAGACTCTTTGCTATGACACTCTTAAAATTAGCTAAAATGCAAAAATGTCATCAACAAATCACTCAATAAGTTTAATTGAGTCCATCTTAATGCAAGGATAATAGTTAATGTAATTTTGGAATTAATATATTTGCTTTTATAGGGTCTCTGATTTTCTTTGTCATTCTGGGGTATTGTGTGTGGATTGATGGTCAATTCTTTTAATTTAATTCATTTTAAATTGAGTCTATAACACAACAAAATGTGGAAAAAGTGAAGGGGTCAGAATACTTTCCGAAGGCTCTGTATACTCAAATACAATCTATTTCAACAGTAAATACAAACAACACCATTGAAATGCAATGTTAGCTGCTAAACAACAGGCTACACGAGCTGGGCTGCTTATCTACACAGCACACAGAAAATTCCATAAACTTCATCATTGGTATAAGATTTACTTTTATACTGCAAGATGTACTTAAGATGTAATAAAATACTCACAGGCAATGCTTACCCAGGTCACAAAAACAAAGGATGGCTTAGATCTGTTGTGAGCATCTGACATGAGACAAGCTTGTTACTGCACTGAACTGAAGTAGTACTGCACACTACTTCCTGGTGTGGCAGGATAACGCAAACACAAATTAAGGGGCGCTAAAAACAATGCATTAAACTACTAACTAATCAAAACTCTAAAGTTACCTCATCAGTCCTCTTTAAGAAGAATGACTTCTGTGATGGGTCTCAAGAATGTCTTGCTATTACCTTGAGAATGTCTTACTATTCCACCTTCCGTACCTTGCCATCCCTTCTGGGCGTGGCAGAAGTGACCAGCGCCACGGGCCACTCGTTACGAGGAACTTAACTGTCCTTTAACAGCACCAAGTCCCCTTTCTGAAGGTTGAGGTGTGTTTCATTCCACTTCCGTCGACTCTGCAAGGTTGGTAGGTACTCAACGAGACAAGAACTCCTGAAGAGAGGCCTCTCTCTTTGGCTTGAGTTGTGAAGCTTCTCACCTGAGGCTGTATTTCTACATCTAACTCAAACTCATAACTAACTCAAAGGAGCCTTGTTCTCCTGGATGACCTTCACAGGGTGAGGAAAGCAGGACCAGTGAGCCACGTAGTCTCAGTGAGGAGGAATGCTGGGACTGACCTGGATGCGTGGTCAGCTGGATTGTGCTTGGTGGGCACGTAGTGCCACTGTTCTGGCCGTGTTGACTGACGGATGCGCTGGACCCTGTTGTGCACGTACACATAGAAGTGCTTTGTCTCATTGTGTATGTATCCAAGAACCACTCTACTGTCGCAATAGAAGTGGACAGCATCGGGTTTGAGATCCATCTCTTCTAGGATGAGCTCTGCCATCTCTACTGCAAGCACTGCAGCGCATTGTTCAAGATGAGGAATGGTAGGATCACACAGCAATTTTGTGCAGGCATAGATTCGACACTTGAGTCCTCCTGAGGAGGTCAATGGCTTCCGTAGCGGTGGGCAAGGACTGGAGCCCATCATCCACATAGAAGTGTCTCTCTACAAACTGTTGTGTGTCTGCGCCGTGCTCGTGTGCACCTTCCTGGGCGGCACATCTGAGACCATAGATGGCAACAGCAGGAGAAGGGCTGTTGCCGAAGACGTGAACCTTCATCCTATACTCCGTGATGTCCTTGGTGATTGTCATTGTCTCTGAACCACAGACATCTCAGGTAGTCTCTGTGATCTTGTTGGACGAGGAAAGAATGAAACAATGTTGGATGTCTCTGAGCAAAGGGGGCATTGTGTGGACCATTAATCTGCATGTCACTTCATGCAGTCGGACAATGTCTCTCCCTAGTAAGAGTAGGGTTTTGGTGTTCGGGTCGAGCTCTGGGATGTGGCTGGCTATGGCTTTCAGATGGGAGTGATGAAGAGCTGCCTCTGGAGTAGGTATTTCTGTCCTGTTGTTGAGTATTTGGTTACACTCTATGAGAGGTGGTAGAAAGAGACTGACACCACTGTTTACTGCTTCTATCTGGAAACCCTCTGCTTTTCTCCCTGACATGTCTATGAGTCCAGAACAGGTACGGAGAGAATATGTGGGTGTGGAGAGGCTCTGTATGTTGAATAACTCAAAGAAGTCTGACCTAGCTAGTGAGCGGCTGCTCTGGTCGTCCAGCATGGCCTACATTTTGACTGCTCTCTCTTGCTGTCCTTGTGGGTACACTTAAACTCAGCAAATTTTAGCACATGACCTAGCTGCTTGGCCTTTACCACAAACCTCCGTACAGAGCGAGCTGACTGTGGTAGTAACAATGTCTTCTTCTCCCTCCCTGCCGTCCTCTGGTGCAGGGATGGGAGTCTTTGTAGTCCAGGGTGGTGGTCCAGGGTGCATGACGGTGCTATGGCAGTTACTGTCACACTTTACCTCTATTTTACAGACTTTGGCAAGGTGAGTAGATGATGTGCAGCACTTGTAGCAAATCCTATTCTCCTGAAGAAAGGCTTTTCTTTTTTAGGGTTTTAGCCCGGAAGCCTCTGCATTTCCTGAGTGGGTGTGGTTTGTTGTGGAGAGGACAGTTGTTACTGGGTCCCTCTCTCTTTGTTGTCTTTTTTTTGTTCTCAAAATAAATATAACATTGGCCAGAGGGGCGCTAAAAACAACGCATTAAATGCAGAGTAGAATAATACTGTTCACAATGTAAATGTTAGAAATACTTCTCTGGTCACAAGTGTATTCCTTTGATGTCAGTAGATAAACACTCCTCTTCTGTATGTGAATGTGATCATTATAGTCACAGTAATCTAACTGTTGTTGTCTCTGATCTACAATATTTGTCCTCACACACACACCACAGGCACACACTTGTGCGCGCACGCTTGGGTACACACACACACACACACACACACACACACACACACACACACTTGAATTAAGTGATAAGAGCTGGGCCTTTCATCAGCAATAGTGGATCATAACACACACAAACTTGATCATAACCCACAATTTGAATGATATCCTCTATGTACCGTTAAAACACATTGTGTCATGTAAACACCATCTCTGTGGTTGAGCGCCCTGTGAATCAGCGTCACTAAAGCAGCAGTGGTGGGGACGTGGCGTCCCTGTCATCCATGTGAAGCCATGCAGCTCTGCCGCGGCTCCCTGCATGAGTCCCTCTAAATGAGATGTCCATGGGGATAATGGGAAGCCCTGCTAGCGCTCTGCGTGGCTCCTTTCATGCCAATTAGACTCTGTGATATAGTCACAGCAGAGGCACCCTCGCCTCCAGGTTACCCATCTGATCACAAGCCCAGCCTCACAACAGGGGAGTCTCAGAGCTCACACACAGCAGCGACTGAGTCAGGGACGACTCACAACAATGTGTGTATTATGTCGCTTTTTTTTTTTTTTATTGTTTGTGTGTATTGTTTGGTAATGAGTAAGGGGGGGATCAGGGCCGATGTGGTTGCAAATGAGGCAAATTATTATACTAAGCTAATCCTTACAACTACGACTAAGCAAATATTTTCTTGACATTTCCGTTTTATGGTTTACAGTATACCACGTTTGATCTTGATAAAAGATCTTGGAAAAACCACCATAAAACCAAAGCCAGTAACTCAAATGCAATTTTACATTGAAGTTAAGCGTCTGCAGTATATTTGCTACCCTAATACAATATCTTTGTATCTTAATCAGAGACATTGATTTCTGCCCCCTCCACCTCACCAGCTCCCCCTACTGGTGTCCCCCACCTGTCCGCCCGCTCGTAGCAGTGTCAGTGAGGACATTAACCCGGAAACAAAAGGTAATGGCTGGTAATGACACTAATGAAGTGTGACAACAATACAGAGCCTTCCCCACCGACCCGCTGGCCCAAAATTGGATTAGTGATTAACCGTGTTGTCCTAGATTGAGTCAAATGGCCGTGGCGGCACAAAGGTGTAGTGTCCCAGCCTCCTGGACACCCTGCTGGCGTGGGACACCCTGTGAGGAGAGGGGGGAGGGAGGGGGGGTAGGGGTAGGAGGGGTTTCCCCAGGGCTCCTAGGGAAGGGGAGGGGGGGGGGTAGCAGTGCCACGTCTGGAGGTCCCACTGTGCAGTGAAATTAGAAGGGCTCCATGCACCTGAGCAAGCCCAGGAGAGGCCTGAGGCGGTGGGGGAGCCTGGGCAGAAGCCTCCCCTGCTCTCCTCCATCTCTCCCCCCGTCCCCCGTCCCGTCCTCCAAGCTCCTCTGACATATATCTCGCTGGAAGACAAGAGCGCCAGTGCAAATCAAACCCACCACCTATAAATTACCACTTTCATTCCCCCGTTAACTCTCTTCCCTCCCTCGCCGCCCTCTCCTCTCCTCTCCTCACCTCACCCCCTCCCCTCTCCCTCTCTCCTCCACTCTTTCCCTCCCTGCCTCCTTCACTGGCCTCAACATGCGGGTTCCCATTGCAATATAAACTTGCCTGTCAGAGGGGCAGTTGCGATGTGGCAAACTTGCCATTGTAACGGACAGCTTGACAAATGCAGGAGGGTGGCAGAGCGTTGTGGTCCAGACTACCTCCTCCCCCTGCCCAGAGATATCAGAGGAGATAGGAGACAGAGGGAGGAGAGGAGAGGATAGAGGGAGAGAAGAGAAGAGGAGAGGAGAGGAGAGGAGAGGAGAGGAGAGGAGAGTAAATGGGAGAGGAGGAGAGGAGAGGAGAGCAGAGGAGAGGAGAGGAGAGGAGAGAGGGGGCAGAGAGAATGACTTTCACCAAGATAATGAGTCTTTGAACGATGGCTGAAATGTTGCCGTCAACCTGCCCTTCTGCTCGTGGGTAATTAGGTAATTAGTAAAGTCCTAATTATGGGATCAAGGTGCAGGGAAACAATTAGCAGAAAGTATTGCCACATAAAACGGAAATTTACGTTCTGCCACTGCATGTTTAATTCCTCTATGTGTGTGTGCTGTCCTTCCTAGATAACCACATAAAAAAGGACATTTCCCTTCCTTTTACCTGCAGAGTGGCTCATTTCAAAAGGTTAATTTTAATGGGAAACTATTACTATTGGTATGAATATAATGAAATTTGTAGAAATATGATGAAATTGTGTTATGAAAATAATTGTGGGTTATTGATCTGATCTGAATCCATTATGTGTATCATAATAATTATGTCAGAAAGTCTGTCTTTATGTACAGGACCATCCTGGGTCTATACAGCGCAAATAGATGTATTGCTAAGTAGCCTCGTCAGCTCTGTAAGTGATTGCAATTAAATTGTGTTGCAGGGCCCCCCCTCTGACACACCAAGCGTGTCTGTGGCAGCATTTGGTTAAAGGAGAGGAAAGCATAAGAAAGAAAAGGGGTGAAAGAAAACAAAAAAACGACACAAAATCCACTGAACAATACACTGGCACCCTGGCATGAACATGACGAGAGGAAGAAAGAGAGACTGAAGGAGAGAAAATTGAGCTTAACAGCCTGATTCTTAACTATTATTTATCCATTATGGGGGGGAATGGAGCCGGGGCGAGCAGCGGCAGAGGATTAGAGAAGATTTGTGGGCTTTACAAGGCCCTGTCCTCCCATCCGCGGCGCTTCAGCTCCCAGGGGCTCCACAGCCAGAGCCGGCTCAGCTTGTCTGATCATTTATCCATAATTAGAAAATTAATATTTTAGATGGCGCTATGATGAACCCATTATGGTGATGGGCCCCGATATCAATTATAACTTCAATTTCAATTTCACTTACAGCCGCAGCAAATGGCTCCGGGTGGCGGGGTAGTGATGGGGCCCGGGCCGCGGAGCAT
>NC_139660.1:18412214-18417214 GCF_951799395.1 Argentina silus | reverse complement strand
GATAAACACCATTTCACTCTGACAGTGGGTAAAAAAAAGCCTGTGCGGTGGTAAATGGAAATTCAGATGTTCCTGTAGATAAATATTTTTTCCCTGCCTGTTTAGGCCATTTTCCCCTGGATATCATCTAAAATATCAGATGACCTTTCTTGCTAGCCATTTTTTTTCTCATTTTCGTGCGCTGGGCTGCAGGGATCGGGGGGTGCCTCTCCGACAGCTGGAAATCAATTTATACAGTCCCCGCGCATGTAGGGAGGGAGATGGGACAGCCATACAGATATAATGACACGGCCAATTGCATTGTGTTGGGTGCCGGAGGTCAAGTGAGGTCTGAGTGTGCCACGGATGCAGGCTTTGTTCCTATGAGGGCATTAGGCAGGAATTACACGGCGGGGTCAAGTGACCCCCACCACGGGAGGGGGCACCTTGGGACCCAGCCCCCTCATCATCAGCCTAGGAGATGAGAGTGACACGGGATGACACCCAGAGAGGAGGGGTGGGGGGTGGGGGGGGGGGGGCGGTAGAGAGAAGCATATCCTCAGGACCCCCCACTAAACACTTCACCTGCTGATGGGTGCCGATGACCCTTCCTAAATCTCATCATCGGCCGCTGAACGGGGAGATGGCGTGGGATTTTCTATGACAGCCCCCCTGCCCCACCGCCCCCCCCCACCACCGACTCTCAGTCCTTTTCTGAAACGCGTTCTCTCATTTGTATACAGACGCGTACGCCTGCATTTATTTATTTATCTACCCGTCCGGATGTCGCTGAAGATGGCAATACTCACTGCCTGATCCCCCTTAAGCCCTGTGGATCCCCAGCAGATACAGTCCCGCTGCGGCTCCCAATGATTTATCAATTTGCGATGTTTGTTAAGATGGCTTTTCTCTCTAATTCGGGCAGCCATGGCTGGACCCCTCCACCTGTTCCAGGGAGCCATTGGATGGCCAGGCCTGGTCATTGGAACCATTGGATGGCCAGGCCTGGTCAATGGAGCCCAGGGACATGGAGTGGCCAGGGGGTCCTGACCCTCAGGTTGGCCAATGGAGTCCATAGATCTGGGGTTAAGTCATCTGGCCTGGCCCACGGCCCTCGGCCCGCTCTCTCTCCCCTCCACGCCATAATTACTGACAGCACAGACGGCCCTAACTTCCTCCTAAATCAACACCACACCATCCCTCGTCACCCCCCTATGCTGCTCTTAGGGCATGTACACAACCTCTGCTCATAGGCCCCGGTAAAGAGACAATCTCAGAGGAGGTATTACATGGACTACTGTATGAATGACCCACTCACTCAAACGACGAACATGATCATGCAGGCTATTTATTATGAAAAACAATTATTGTATGTAAATAGCATGAACATGGCACCTGTTATGGTGGTTAGCAATCCTAGCGTCTGGAGGGGATTCTTTGAAGACCCTTGGTTGAGAATAGATAAAAACAGATTCCAGCTCAGTCTCAACTGGATGTTGACACATACAACACAACAGAGAAGAACGCAGGCCTTTGCATTCCAACCAGGGGGACCCCAACACAAACAGCTTGTCCTCCTCTGAGAGGTTTGTTCCTACTGCTGCAGACATGCATATGGAACTACCGCTGCCTGCTAATACAACATGGATGCAAAACAACCTGGGAGGAGAGCGAGATGGAGGGAGAAAAAGAGAGAGAGAGAGAGAGAGAGAGAGAGAGAGAGAGAGAGAGAGAGAGAGAGAGGGAGGGAGAAAGGGAGAGAGAGGTAGAGACGGAAGAGAGGGAAGAGAGAAAAGAATGGGTTCTGTCAGTGGAGGACCTCCACAGAGCAACAATAACTGTAGTGGCAGGCTGATGAGTCAGTGTCTGTTTAAATGGCAGGCTGTCAGGCCTGTATCTGAGGTGGCTGCCGACCTGTCAAGGCCCTGGCCAGATTAACCACCTGACCCTTTCATCCAACATTGCTCCACAAGAGACGCCTCTGTCACTAACTCTGCCATTCTGCTTTCCAAGGTGCCAGAAAGGGCAAGCGCGGCCACATCTCAGTGTTGTTTATTGATTTCTGACCCTCCGCTTAATAGTTTTCCCAGTCCCCCTGAATGGCTTTTGTAAGCAATAGGGTTTGTACATCTCGCCGAATCAATACCTTTTATATTTACAATAAAATTGAAACGGCTTCTTGTAGGGGGGCTGCAGCCCCCAGCATTTGTCATCCTTCTGCAAGGGAAAACTATGTCATTATCTGAATTAAAACATTTATTTCTGATTAAGAGAGTGTCCTATCTCATTAATTTTTCCCTTTCCAATACGAGGGGAATGGAATCGTATTGATTTTTGTACTTTTTACACGTCTCCACTACTGGGAAGATAATTGAGAAGTTAGCCAGAATAAATGAAGTTTCTAGTCTAGCAGAGAAGCCAATGCCTTGGAAATGTGAGGTGTTTTTGTGGGAGCAGGGCTTTAATTTTGCAACGGGAGAAGACAGGGGCACTGAACAAATTGGATTATGGCTGGAGGGGGGGCTGGTGGAGAGGGGGGGGTCCCAAGGCTATGTGGGGGGGCTCTCTCTGCACTTCAGTAATAAGTCTGCACTGCCCCCCCCCCCCCCCTCCTCTCCCCTACCGAAGACAACACAGATTAAAGAAGTAACAGCCTGCTAATGTTGCCTCAGAAAGCTTATGGATGGTAATCAATGGCTGAACTAGACCTTTCAATGCAGCGGGGATATTGATTAAGCATTATCAAATAATGAGATTGAATTAAGCTGTTCACATTTTTTTTTTTACAAGGTGAGAACTAGTTGTACACATTTGTTATGTAGAAATCATTTTCTTAGCTCTGAAAACAAAGAACATGACAGGTTGGAGGTTTATCATCTGGATGTTATTAATCAATTAAATAATTGGATTATATAAATGTTAATCATATTATTTAAAGGTCCAGTATGTAGATTTTAGCTTTAAAATAGTGCTAAATGGCCATGATAAATCGGTAGCCATCAAGGAATGAGATCATGCACATGTTTTGACACTATTACAAAACATAGCATACTGTATGCATGTTTTCACAATTTCATTTAATTTCCATTTTAATATAAAACACACACACACTGTTGATGTCTTTATTTAGATTTACCAGTGTGTAAATCCTAAATACTAAGTCTAAATTCCATTTCTCTGGTTGGGACAGTTCAGTGTTGTCGTGGCTAAGCTATAGGTGGACCTTTGACTGCTAGTTAAATGTTGTTCTCCTGTAGACCCACGGCCGGTGTTGTAGTCTGAGCGGGCCGGGCCCTGTGGTCACCTCCAGTTTGCACAAGCGTAGCGGTGCTGATATGAGGGTCGTGTGAGGGGTGACTGAGCACAGCGATAGGACCTCACAAACAGTGAAGAGGCCAGTGCTCGCTGCTCTCCCTCATGCTGCCCGAGCCTGCACTGGGACTGAGAGAAAATGTTGTCGGACTCGGAGAGGGCATCGTCCATCATGGCCCCACTTCGCCTGTCAGTGAATGATAGTGAGAGGAGGAGAGGGCAAAAGACAGAGAGAGAGAGAGAGAGAGAGAGAGAGAGAGAGAGAGAGAGAGAGAGAACCCTGCGTCCATCCACTCACTGACCGCCTGACTGGCTACCTGCCACAGAGGACCCTGACCATACACCCCACCACCCCTCCACTCCTCCAACCCTCCATCTCCCACCCCTCCATCCAGGTAGCTCACCCAAGCTTGAATCTCCCTATCTCCCTATCTCTCCACTCCTCTAGCCCTGCACCCTACCATCCCTCCATCCCTCCATCTTGGACAGATGGACGTTAGGCTGATAGGCCGTGGAGTGGGGCACCTGCCAGCGCCCTGCAGCGGAACAGCCCTGACAGACCACTAATTCAACCTGCAGAAACCCCATGAACCAAGCAGGAGACAGTGTGTCCACTGAGAGAGAGAGACGGAGGGAGGGAGGGATGGAGGGATGGAGGGAGTGAAGGTGAGAGAGAGGGGGTGCGAAAAGGTAGAGAGAAGATGAGAAGGTAAAGAGAGAGAGAGGGGGAGAAAGTGGGAGAGACAGTGTTGAAAGTGAGAGAGAGAGAGAAAGAGAGAGAGAGAGGGGGGGGGGGAGGAAAGGAGAAGAGGGGAGGAGTGGATAAAAGACAGGAAGAGAGAGAGGGAGAGAGTGAAAGAGAGAGAGAAGGTGTAATGCGAGAGAGATGGATAGACAGAAAGAGAGGAAGGGAGGGAGAGAGTGAAATAGTGAAGTATGGGAGCGGTGAAGAGCTTTTTAATGAGCTGCTATAAGTTACTGTGTGTCTGCTGATTAGAGGAACATAATGCTCAATTGGTTGAGAAAGTGTGTAGCATCTCCTGTAGCGAGCCAGCCAGAGGACAGGCTTAAATCACGGTGATGTGCTAAATGTTTGGTGGCTGAGATCTCTGCAAACAGGATTTATTATCCTTGTATTTCAGGTACTGCAGGGAGAGATCAGGGGAGAAACTTCAAAGACGATGTCCCAAAACTCCCACAATAGGAAACCAGATAAATTGTCATGGATTAAACTGATACCACTGGTTTAGACTGAAATAAACTTAATTGGGAGAAATGCGATTTTGGTGTACATGCCAATAATGAGCGAATATTCGAATAAGTGGTTATTATGATAACATGCTCAATGTTAGGTCGGTTCGAAAGGGTAACGTGAAGTAGCCTTTCCACACTAGGTGATAAAAACACCACAGCAAACCCATCATTTCCATTTGTTAATCTGTATAAACGGACTCACGGGAAGCGAAGAGCAGTGTTCAATGAACAGCTTAATTTGCGCTTGCATTTCTATGCCCAGAGTAATCTAGGAAGGGATGCAGAAAGGTTGGGTACATTCATCACAAACACGAGCTTAACATAAGTGAAAAATTACAGGATTCTCAATGACCTTCCTACCAATCAGCCCGGGTAATTACACTCATTCATTACCAGGGCTCAGACAGAGGGATACAGAGATGACCCTTCAGGAAAGCACAATGTTTATAGATGGG
>NC_139660.1:18327214-18409714 GCF_951799395.1 Argentina silus | reverse complement strand
CACACTCAGACACAGACACACACACACACACACACACCATTCTCAGACAAAGACACTGTATCGATAAGTCGATATCCCTTGCGTCAGGCCCACAGTGCCATGCCCCCTGAGTGGCGTAGAGGGAGCCGCCTGGCAGTAAAGGACAGCAGGGGGCTTTCTGACGGCCCATCACACCCCTCAATACCTCAGCGCCCTGTCACTGGGGGGTGCTGTGTGTGTATGGGGGGGGGGGGGGGGGGGGGGGGGGGGGGGGGGGCGGACGACCAGGGCCATGTGTGACCTGAGTACTCTCGCTGGTGGCACCGTCAGCAACTATCTCACACCATCACCCTACCACCTAACCCCCCCCCCCCACCATCGAAATTCTGCCGACTCCACTCTTAAAGCTGCCTGATCCTTGGCGACCCCACCCCAAACCCCGTGGGCCCTGCCACGCGCCCCTCCCGACCCGCAGTATTGACACCAGCTGTCATCCAGGGCCATCCCCTGACCCCCCTCAGCACCGGCAGATCTATTGTGGAGCACGGGTTCAAATGATTTTCCCCGGCTCCCGCCGCCCTGTTTTCACAGTGAGCTGATTGCTAATGACAACATTAGAACGGGCATGATGGGGATCAGGGGAGGCTGGTGGAGGTAGAAATTGGAGGACGGGTCTCATTGTAATGCATGGAACGGAATAAGGAATGGTATCGGACATATGCGATTTCAACCTCCACCAGCCTCCCCTGGTAGAGATTCCACGAACAATTTGCGCCTTGGATTTGCAAACCTAGTATCTACAGGGGTTCCAATGCGGCTGATACTTTGACACTGGTTGTGTGTTTTTTATGTTTAAACTGGGGAGCACATCATTTGGTGGTGTGTAAAGATGGTTGTTAAACCAACACAATTCACACCAGGGGAGGCTGGTGGCTCATTGTAATGCATGGATGGAAGGAGGTACGGTATCAAACGTCTCTCTCAGCCTCCCCTGATTCACATTCAGACAGAAAATGTCCCTCCACGGGCCTTATACCACAGTAGGAGCAGTGTTAATAGAAAACACAATAATAATTAGATGATACAAAACGGGAAGGAGTAAACAATTGTTTTTATATCCTCTTTCATTTGTAATGAGAGTCATAGAGATGTTGCAACAACACAGACATTACAGTTGTGAACTAGGCAGTCATATCTACCTACTTCAGGGGAGGCTGGTGGAGGTAGAATTTGGAGGACAGGCTCATTGTAATGCATGGAATGGAATAAGGAATGGTATCGTTCCATGCATTACAATGAGCCCGTCCTCCAATTTCTACCTCCACCAGCCTCCACTGATTTACTTTAAATCCTTTCAGTTATGTAAGTTCTCTATGATAGGGAAGCATATCCTAACAAGAACACCCATACTGACTACACAAAACACCAACCGACTTTTCACTCACACAAGGATTGATGCTCACGTTAGCAGCTCTTGTTAAAGCACCTCGGCGTAACCACTAACAACCTGCCAAATATACCCAAAGCATCCCCATAACAGGCTTGATGCTCTTCCATTAAAGCTCTGATAATACCTGCCTGAGATATATGTATTTATGTGGCAGGAAATAACATAACAGCAAATTGCCAGAACAACTTTATAAATCAGCGTGGCGGGACGCTGGGCCAAGGTGCCGGCGCTGATGAGAGACACACGGGGCATCCATCGCCACGGCAGCACCATACGTCGTCGGGGAAATGGGCCCGGCCTGCGGGCCCCCGAGAGCATTATGCGTGTCCCCCCACTCCCGCATCTAAATGGAAATTCCGGGTTCGAGACCACCCTCCCATCCCGTCCCCCCCAGTCCGCCTCGTTCTCAATTTAGAAAACCGAAAATCTCCCATTAATCAAAAGTTACAAACAGACTTTGCCGTGTCATAACTCCTTGCCATGGCTTTTCCCTTGATTGATTCCTATACACACATACTGTCTGATTACCATAATGTGTTCTTGTGGCGAAAAATTCCAGCAGGGACGAGTGGAGGAGGGGGAGGGAAAAGGGGGAGGGAGAAAGGGGAGGGGGGCGCGGAGCGCGGGAAGTAAATAACAAATGGTCTGGGCTCCACCTCATCGCGAGTGATTTCAATCCAATGTTCCATCATAGCAACCGGAAAAGAGAGTGTTTGGGGTTCAGGCTATCAATTACAGATATGTGTGCAGACAGACACTATCATTTCACTGATTGTCACCAGTCCACAGCAGTGACACCAGGAAGTGATCCATCACTCTATTTCCTGTGACATGTGGAGAAGGATGACGAGGTGTGTGGAAGTGTGCCCCCCCCCCCCCACCATCATCCCTACCCAAGCTCTTTAACATGCCCGGGGACACACATTCTAATGCAGACATTTAACCTTTCTCCTTCAGCCATTTTTCTTTTGAGACTTGGCCGATTTATTCACGTTGACTTGGTAAACAAGAAGCTCTGTTGTTGATTAAATTCACTTTATCTGCACGGTGTTCGAGTCTGGTGTTTATTCTGGTAGTTACGATGGTTATGTTTGGTAGATGGATACTGTTAGATATTAATTTTGTCTTATTATGTCCAGTCTGAGATGACATCAAATACAACTCCTGTGACGGACAGTACCCAAAACTCACCTCAATAACAGCAACGGCAACATATTATGTTATGGAAAAATATATTTATTCATTTATTTATTTATATTATTATACAGAACAAATAACTTTAACAATATTAAAAACCAGAATAATTTTAAATAGGGCTCAAAATATAATGCATTTGTTATACTAAAATCCCTGGCATCAACATAGCAATTTTCTCATTAAGATGGATAATAACAAAGGAAAATATGCAGTAAAAATTTAATCTTAACATTTTATTGGTATTATTATGATCATGAGACAACACAACACAAATATTCCTCAGTGACCTTCTCAAATTAAATTAAATGATAAACAGATATATGCTGCCAAACATTACAATGATCCCATGTGGCGCATAACCACGGTCAACATTAAAACAGGCAACAAAAGGAACCTAAGTACGATTGAGTGCAAGACAAGTCCACGGTCCTCCTATCCTCAGCTATCCTTTCACAGGGATACACGCCAACTACATATCTATTCATATTTTAGATTTTATCATATCACTATAAATCGGTGGCCTAATGTTGACAAATGAACCATGCTGAAAGCGTTATCTAAATGCCATGTATGGTACGATACTGTAGCACACAAGCTACCCACGGTATATGGTCCTTCCCCTATCTCAGGCCATCTTTCCCTGCAGATACACACCGACCCTGCCATAAGCACAGACAACACGGACAGTCCCACAGTGTAAACCTCAGTCCTCTCCTTGCAATCGTGGTCCGTGAGCGGTGACTCTATCAATCTGGAAGTTGTTGGGAAGATTGCCTAATCTGGTGCCCAGGGAGGTGTCATCAGTCTGGGCCACATTGTGTGTCTGACCGGCCTGGGTTTCATTGGGGAGAAATGTATGTGCTGCTCTGCTTAACATTATCACCCTCATTGGTAAACACAGCCATCCATCACCCCGCAGCCCCCTGCTTATCCAAACAGATGAAGAAGGTGTATATTCTTATAATTTGCTCATCTCTATGAGAAGGACTAATAATCTCTCCTTGATGTACAGTTGCTCCCTCCTACTCTCTTGTTCTCATTCCCTTCTCTCACCCTCATTCTCTCTCTCCCTCCCTCTCTCTAACCCCCTCCCCCCTGTATCATCCTCCCTCTCTCTCCCTCTCCCTCTCTCTCTCTCTCTCTCTCTCTCTCTCTTGGAGACAGTCATAATGGGCTTGTGGATAGTGTATTAATGAAGCAGCCTAATTTGACACCTCGCCACGGTGTAATGGATTAAAATGCAGCCCTGCCATCCATCCGTCTGCCAGGCACAAATAAACCGCGCAGTATAAATATTGTAATTCATACCTGTGATAAGAATCATGTTACTGCCTCTCGCCTGGCTGATAATAATCTTAACCTGCTGCCTTGCAGATTGAAAAAATCTGAGGGAAGGGGGGAGGGGGATATGAGGTGTGTGTGTGTGTGTGTGTGTGTGTGTGTGTGTGTGTGTGTGTGTGCACATGCGCATGCGTGTGTGCGTGGATGGGTAGGCATACAGGTGCAGGTATAAAAATGAGATGCACCTTTGTACCTGTGTGCATACATTAGATAATAGGATGAACATGGATGTCTAATAACACACATCTTTTTTGGCAGATCATCATCATCCTCATCACCATCATCAGGCAGGTGTCCTCATGATGTTGACGGTCACTGATAGCCTCCTTCAGATGGCCATCAGATTAGCCACGGTCACACAAGCAGCTTAGCTAGCTCCACCGTCTTGATAAGAGCAAGGCATTGTGGTCCCAGCTGATGTGGTTACCCAAGATGATTTAGCAGCTAAGATAGTCATCTACATCTCCTGCAGGTTTATGAATGGACACACGTGGCATGCCCCATGTGACAGGATCAGTGAGACATGTGTACCATGCAATTCACCTGCAAACAGTAACCTTGTTGTCAAAGCCTCGGGTTCTCTATAAGCCTCGGGTTGGGTAGGCATGTGTTTATCTAACTACCCTGCTGTAAAATCGTGGAAATTGGAACAGAATCTATGAATGGAGTTTGTCATTATAAATAATCAGATAATGTAAGATCTGTGACATATGACAAATCTGTGACATGCTGACAAATTAACCATGCCTTCTGCCGTACATATTGACGTCAATTCAGCTTAATAAAGCTTTGTCTAAAGCCATGCCAAATACACATACAATGTTTCTGTGACATGTATCTATCATGTATCATGTGGCTTAGTGTAATCTAATGTAGCAGATACATATCTCTCTCAATTATAGTTGAACATATTGTATGCCACATAAAAGCCTAGTTTGTATGTTGCTGATCACAAGATCTGCTTCTTATAACACGGGGGATAATAAACTGACTCGCATTATGCAGTCCTCTGGCGATCTCTGTTAGAAGATCTATGGTTCCCAACCTATGCCTTCTGAATAGCAAACAACTGCATTTGCAATGTAGATGGGTGTATATACTCTATATTGAATTGTTTTCTTAATCGTTTCCTTTGTGCCAAGAAGTAAAGACAACAGATTCTGTCTGAAGAGCATTGGAAGTGCCAATGACCCCTGGTCACAGCAGCAGCGACATCAGGCCAGACTAGCAGAGAGAGAGAGAGAGAGAGAGGGGAAGAGAGTGTGTGTGTGTGTGTGTGTGTGTGTGTATGTTTGTGTGTGTGTGTGTCGGGGGGGGAGGGGGGGAATCACTTTGTCAACATTTTCTTTGCTACAACAAAGACAATTAAATTGGGGCCATTGTATACGACTATTCTTCTTAAAGGAGATGTGTGTAAGTCTGTTGGAAATCTACCACCTCTGCAAAATTCTGTTACAAGTTTCAAACAACAATATCCTGCCTAATAATAATATAACCCCCCTGAAATGGACTTGCTGATATTTGGACATTAGCTGTGGTGTTTCTGCATGTGTGCACTATTTGAAGAGGCAGCTACAAGAAACAAAAAGACGAAAAATGGAGTCCACACCCCTAGAATTGTGAACAAACACTCGATTTTGGAAAGCGCTTTTCCGGACCAAAACAGCGTTTGTTAATTAAATATTTCTTTCAAGGGTTCCCATTTCCTGATCACTACTGATTAAACATAGTCATTGCAACCATTAGAAAGCTTAAATGTTACATATTGCACTTTTAACAACTGAAGGTATGAATTAGTGCCTTGCTTTATTAAAGTTTTTGTAAAAATGCATTTACAATATGTAGAGTCTCTGATCTCATTGTTTTAAATGGAATATTGAAAATGTACCATGAAGCTATTTTGCTCATTCCCTGTATGTTACTGAACTTCACTTTCTAGATACAGTCTTTAGATTGTATGTAAATATATAGGAGCTGTACTGTACATTTGAATACAATATATTTGTATGAATGTAAACCCTTGGAACTCAAAAGCAGATATTTGACTTTTGAATGCAGTTTAAATAATGGCTATCACCGAAAGACCAAAAAAAAACTGAATGATTGGGAAGAAACCTAATTACCTTTCAAACCCTAGTGGAACATCCCCCATATTAATCTGCGAGTGGTTCAAATCATCGGGATAATGAAAATCTCTTTTATAAATATGTATGCAGTGAAGTCACAACATAATAGAGGTCTTGTGAAAAACAGGAGGCGGGTTGCTGAGGGATGAGTTCCAGGCCCTGCAGAAAAGAATGTTCCCTAGCTGAAATTGGTTTAATTAATAGCACATTTTACATAATGATTACAGTGTAATTGCGCCGACTAGCAGAGTGTCATTAAATATATCCTTGCTCCTTTACAACACCCTCTGGCTAAAAATAATGAGTTACATTGGAAATCACTATGCAACAGGTTCATAAATAACATTTAAGCCCATACAAGGCAAGTACTTATAAATAATAAATATTTGCCTTTTGTAATTGAACAAAAAATGACTGCCTCTTTTTTTCGTCCCCCACACGCTGCTTTGTCCTGTTATAGCCGGGGAAAGGAGATTTTTCTCATTTTTCCCCCTCTTGTAAGTGCTGAATAATTTATTTGCCGGCTAATAGTCAACACTGTCAACGCGGGGTGGTTAAAATATACCTGTGTCCAGATAAATGCCGCGGCGGGCTGGGAAGTGATTATTCCCTGCTTCCAGATATTTTGTTGGATGCAGTCCCTGTATACACTGCAGTAAATCACTGACTTCCAATTACCTCCCTCCATAAAACAAGGCTCGTATTCAAATCAGGCCCCAACAGAGAGACAGAGACAGCGCCCGGGCACTGTTACTCAGGGGGCTGAGACCGGGGGTGGGGGTGGGGGGGTGAGACCGGGGGACGGGGGAGGTGGGGGCGAAGGGGAAGGTGTGAAGATTTGTTTCTTTTATAGCGCTACTAGTACCATTTCATTGTGAAGTGGCATGGGTCCAGTACGACCCAAGTTCTCAATGGAGGCCGAGTTTCAATAGCTGAAAAGGTGGCTGCTGAAATGTTTTCATCATTCTTTTAGCATGTACAGTACAGTACATGTGCTTCTTATGTGCTATGGGATACTTTTAAATACCCTCAAACATTTTGGACAAATATCTTTCATTACAGAAATAGCAAATAAACTATGATACAGGAACTGTTCTGAGTGAAACTATCTATGGCCATTATGTGTTCAATTGTAGCTTGGAGGCACTGGTGTAGCGGGTAAAGATCATTTCTCATATGCACAGGATACAGGGGGTGCGGGGGTCCTCAGGATGTTGCACTAGGTCAGTGCTTGGAGGTGGTCTTGGAGGTGGTCTTGGAGGCCTTCTAGAACTCCTTCATCATTAGTATGGCCCTCACAGACGGTGCATGGATTCCTTGCTCATATCCCGACATCAGCTTATCTCTGGATCCACAGGATTTGTAATGTGATTCCATCTCTAGTGTCTCCATTCCCCATCTGACCTCTATGGCACAGTCTAGTGTGTGTGTGTGTGTGTGTGTGTGTGTGTGTGTGTGTGTGTGTGTGTGTGTGTGTGTGTGTGTGTGTGTGTGTGTGTGTGTGTGTATCTGTGTGTGGTGTCTGTGCGTGCATGTGTGTATGGTGTGTGTGTGTGTGTGTGTGTGTGTGTGTGTGTGTGTGTGTGTGTGTGTGTGTGTGGTGTCTGTGCGTGCATGTGTGTATGGTGTGTGTGTGTGTGTGTGTGTGTGTGTGTGTGTGTGTGTGTGTGTGTGTGTGTGTGAGTGTGGGCTACTGGTGCTGAGGAGTCTCCATCCATTCCATCTTCTCCAGCTCCACTCCTCCTCCTCCTCCTCTTCTTCTCATCCTCCCTAGTGAACCAGCAGCGCTCCTGATGAATGTCTACCGGGGCGTCATCACCTCCTCACATGCAGATTCCCGGAGCAGAATGCGATTCCCTTTTGATCAGCTCCCCGGCGCAGCGGCGGATAAAAAACACTCAGGATTCTCTCCCCGCTGCTCGTCTCACCTCCTTGAGTGTATTAAATACCCCCCCCCTACCGTCAGCCAACACCATGGACAGATTGCATTTATGCAGAATGCATCAATAACCGGAAAAACTAAGAGGCCTTGTCAGGGACGAGGAGTTGTCACAGGCGCGGGCAAACGATTCTACTCAGCGCTCATCTGAGCCGCAATCAGCTCATAATCTGGGTATACATCAGGTGCTGACATGGAAATTTCCTGCTCCTCCGGTCTCATTCTGCGAGGCAGTAATCACGGGGAGAGGCGTTCAACCTCACCAAAATGTATAAATAATTTTCATTCAAACATATTAACAGTCAAAATACCGGAATCCATCATGGCGGCGCGAGGGGAGCTTCTTAAGAAGCAATCAGGAGCCTCTCCGCGTGTGTTCTTTGTCTTTGACGGCTGAGAGACAGGGCGCAGATTACTTGCGCGAACCCTGTTTTGCATAATGGCCTCCCCCCTCGGTGCTTTTAAACTTTCCTGCCGATCCATTAGGTTTACCAAGCCCAGCTCTCCCTCCGCCTTTAATCTCATGCTTCCTTGGGAAGGAGATCTGGACGAGGGTTTAAAGACCTTTTTATTAAGGCAAGCATGTGGTCCTCCATCCATCTTCCCCAACAAGACGACACGTTTATGTTCCGTGGACGGGTTATGTCCCGCCATCTTAAAGAGCAAAAACTTGCCCTTTTTACCTCATTGGGAAGAGGGGATGTTGGAGATGGGGACGTGGGGTGATGGTTACCTGGTGGTTACCTACAGGTCAGCACCACCACTTCTTCAGGTTGACCAACAGTGTACTCTACTTCTTGTTGGATGTATAGACCGATACCACACAAACTATGATTCCTCAAAAAATAATTTGTAGTTTTTTACATTACAATTTTCTGTAATATTATCCTCATCAGACATGAATGTCAGAAATGTTAATTCCTATCATAGACAATGTCAACATCATCTCAGGGACCCTATGACAACACGAGTCAAACGTGAATGACTACTATACACAAGCACGGGTTTCCCCTTGCCAATGAAATCAATCCTATATTGGTTTGCTGTCGGTTTGTGTCATAGGCCCTGTGCACATATTATGTATGAAGATGTGATATGGCATAATCCACCAGCCATCCAACCGTCTTATTAAATAAAACACATCAAAATATATTTTTTCATCCAGAGGAGAAAAGGATGTAAGCGCTATTCACAGAAGGTGAAAATTAAGGCAGTTTCAGCTTGGAAGCCGCCCAAGCTTGACAGGACACGGGCTGCAGTTTTATGTCACGTCGTTTATCTGCAGTTTATATTTTCTATGACCGCATTGTCTCTTTCAAGAACCTTTGGAAAATACACACGCTGTAAAAACAGCCACCGCACTGTAACTTAGAAATGCTAATGTTTTTGTAACAGTCGCAGCACCCTAATGATCCACACACACATTTTGAGCATATATATCTTTTTAATTCCTATTTAAATACCTTTTCTTAAACGACACACAGAGGGTCAGCGAGAGTGGAATCAACACGGAATGTTCTGGGTAAATTACAAAAAATGACTACGATGGGAGCTCACTCCATCGGTCCGCCATAAAGAACACTGAGGCAAGTCACACCCATGGATCACAACCCTTTTCATTACAGTTTTAAGAGCGTAGACTCTTTGCTTTCTATTTTTCACCTCAGCTCTAACCGGGTATCTAAAACAAAAACTTTGATGTAAAGTTCCATAATAAAAAGAATAATAATGGTTCTCACCACAGTCACAGATTAATGGTTTGGATCGTAGAGGAGAGCTCATAGAGATAGGTTGACAGTCCTGTACAGGCAGTCAGTCTGGTGTACAGTAAGCACTGAAATGGTGGCGGTGGCTATCTAAACCTCCCACTGTTGGCCCTCCTGCAGCAGGTAATGTAGAAACATGCACACACACACTGAGCAGAAATGGCTGACGCCGTGCGAGTGTGTGCATGCTGCAGAAGTGTTTATTAAATTGCAAATCAGGTTGGCAAATTGAAAAACCCATGCTCTTGTCATATCCGTTTTTTTGCTCCCCCCCCCCTCCTATTTCTCCTGGCCTTCCCCAGTATGAGGGCACACAGGAATTATAGCTCAGTGAAGTGCAGTGGCAAAGCCCAGGAGATTCATAGACAGTAGGAATGATAAAGTCCGGTCCAGGAGAACCGCTACCGATGCAATAACAGCCAGAGAGGGTCACAATAAAGTTTAGTTTAATGACAAGAACAAATAACTTTAACATTTGGCTGGGGCGCTGAACCCTGCTCTGGGATCGCATCTGATATATCAGCGGGCAACTGGCCGTGACTGCCGGGCGATTGTTCCTCGCCATGCCGCGGCGCAGTGATACATGCAGGGGGACTCGTGGCAGGTGTCCATTTTATAGAGTTATTCAGTTGGAAAAACTGGACGCTGGGCTGAGGGTGGAGGTGGAGGGGCTCTAGCTACATTATTGTTACTGCACAGCTGACATCTCCCAGGCCCTCTCCACATGCGCCCCCGCCGGACCTCTGACACGGCAGAACTACCGCTGCAGCTAACCGCTAACAGGCTAATGGCTAGTCTCTGAGGTAATAATCAAACTGCTGCAGCTAGCTGCTAACAGGCTAATGGCTAGTCTCTGAGGTAATAACCAACCTGCTGTGGCGGGCATGGACAGCATCCTAGAGACTGGAGCATTTAGCTGCTAATCGTGAGTTAAACGACTGAAACCAAAAGAAGAATTGCAGGGGGCCAGCTGTTGGTCAGTTTGCTTGGGTCTGTGTATCTAATCTACAGTACAGGCCTAGCGATTCAGATTAGCCCTATGGAACTAAATTGTAGATCTGAGGTTGTACTTCCTTCTTGAGTTAATGAAGGGTTGATAAATATATTCTTGTGACCACTTCGCCTGCCATCTGGCGCAGTCCGGCTACACCTGGTCAGGCTCAACATATCTGTTGGTTATGGCAGTTAGCATAATCGTTCATGAGAAGAAGCATTCATGGAACATAACAATATTCAATTTGCACTGACATCCACTTCTCATACAGTGCTGACAGCCTACTTAGCCATCCGTGATGAGTGATTAGTAACAGTGGCCGTGGCCTAAGGTGTTGCTGATGGGCGGAGGTTGTCGGGCAGCTGGTCTCTGGATGGTATGGGGATCAGGCCTGACTCAACATTGTCAGAACCAGCAGGAGAAGAGGCCATTACAGGATGGACGAGGTGGCGCACCGGGCAATTTTCTCACGAGTCACCACACCCCCCTGCCCCTCCATGAGTGTTACGTATATGAGGTTGAGTTGCCTTTTAAAGTTCTGGCTTACAATAACTATCACTGGGAAAACAGCAAGACCACTCAGGATGGAAAGATATCAATGAAAGAATAAAAGTAGTCAATGGGGAAGTCTTTATAACATGCCTCATTTAGGGGAACTTTGCACTCTAACAAGGGACACCCGCCCCCCCCACCCCCCCCAGCCCCTCCCATCACACCCAACCACCCCAGCTTGCTAACTACTTCTGCTATTTGTTGCCATGTTTTCAGTTTACACGGGCTAAAAGAGCCCATTTAGACTTGCTATTGAATGTGGCCTCAATGCAGATCCATGTGAGGGCCATTATGCAAGGAGAAAGTCAGAGACAAAAGGAAGACAGGTCGGGTGACAAATGATCGTCCCAATAATAGGCAGTAAGACACACTTACCATGCTAACAACACGGCACACAGAATGGATGCGCCCCCCGTTGAAAACAAACAAAGTGCTTCTAATTTATCATCGTTGATATGAGTGTCATCATTATCCTTCGTATGGCGCTCTAGTCCGGACATCACCATGACAATGCAACATGCTGCACCGCTCATCTGCTTCGTGATAGGGTACGTTTAATTAAAAATGGCCGACAAAATAAGCAGAAAAAACAAATGAACTAGATGGTATTGTGTCACTTCCACTGGAGATAGATTAAAAAGAAAATGGCGCCTGTGTAAAATGAGTGGGGTGATGAGGGTGGTGGATGTAACCTTGCAGGTGAAATGTTGTGTTAATGCTGTCCTGGTTGGGCTAATGTTGAGCCCTGGGGGACCGCTCTGCTGCTCTACCCAGGAGCTGATTGGTGATTAGAGTTATAATTAAGAGCAGCTTTGACACAGACACTGTCCCCCCTTCCCCTCCCTCCCTCCCTCCCTCCCTCCATCCCTCCATCCCTCCCTCCCTCCCTCCCTCCTCCTTCCCCCCTCGAACCCCATCATCGCCCCCCACCCCCCCGTCCTCCACCTACCCACCCCTAAAAGCCCTCAAGGCCACTTCTCATCCGTGTTTATGACTCTTCCCCTATTATCCCACAACAAAAGGAGCCCTGGCCACCCCAACCCCGGCCAGCTGCGTGCCTGCCGTCACAGGGAATACACAGGGCTCTCCAGCGACAATAAAAAGAAACTTGAGTTTAAACAAAAAAAGTTACACCATATTTGCTCAGACTAACTATGATGAAAGGCAATGAAGACAAGGGCTCCTCATGTAGGTATCAATATAAATATTACTGGAAGGTCAATTAATATGTAAATTAACTCCTCCATTTAATTAGCTATTTAACTATTTTCCAAGGCATGGACATATTAAATCATGCTTAAAGACCCCTCTAACTAGCCTCCTGACAATAGTGCTAGGGAGTCGCGGGCTCATAAACTACCGCCTTGACCTATAAAGAGCCTGGAGTCTGCTAATTCCATCTCAGGCTAATTTTATGACTTGCATAAAATAACCATAGTGCAGCTTTGTGGCTGTAAAGAGGATATGGGTAATAAAACTGAGCCGGGAAAGCATCAGAAATCTCCTCTTTACTAGTGTCCTCATTTAGTATTCTATTATTCTTTGCAGGGTACCGGGCTCATGTGAAAGACAAATGACCTTATTATATTAAATAATTTGTGAGGATATTAACCGTTAATCACATATAAACAGCATTTAAAATGTATTGATTTTCCAACACTCGCAACAGCTTGTAAAATGTATTTCCAATAACATGATAATAGATGATCAGCAGAATTATGCCCGTCAAGTAGGGGACAAAGGAAAGGTAATGGGCATTAACCACCATGACCTCCCTACAGGTCTTTGACCTTGCCCATCCCGACCACCCTAAGACAGAGGACATGCCTACCTGCCCTTATGCAAAACTATTTAGCTCCTAATGCATTATTATATCTATATCATCCATGTCTACCATACAGTACACTATATATTATTATGATATCACATTTAAACTGGTAATGCCATTGTCATGTAAATTGATTTTTTGTGTTTCTTGACTTTTGTTGGCACAGAGTGAAGGATGATACTGCAGCTACTGGATGTCATCAAATAAAGCACGTTTTAGTGTTTAGTTTGTGTTGAATATATTTGAATTTTGCTCATGGTGTGATTGTATGTATGCATACGTTACTGTCAAAGTTAGAAGGACGCCCAGGTAGGTTTATATTTCCTGACTGGCTTGGCTACTAGCACCTGGTCTAGGTGAGCCAATGAAAGACAAGATCACAACAAACTTATGGATGGTGTTTTTGTCACTTCAAGTGTAGTTAAGCACTCAATACTTTGAGACTGTTTTTCAATGAAAAGCGCAAATTCAACGTATTATTATTATTATTATTATTATTATTAGTGGTGTAGCACATCACTTATCGTCTGTAACTGTGGACAGCCATTTTCTTGTGTGTGTGTGTGTGTGTGTGTGTGTGTGTGTGTGTGTGTGTGTGTGTGTGTGTGTGTGTGTGTGTGTGTGTGTGTGTGTGCGCACCTGTGTGCCCATCTAGACCGCCTGCAGATACCATTTAGGTTTAAGAGTCCTCCAAGTTGCTGTTGGGAAGCTGGCTTGCCACAATAATAAATTTGCAGCAGGTAGCAGAGAATAGCGTGCGGCATGCAAATCTGTCTTTATGTCCCTCTGGGGCCAGGACACTTGCAGGGGAAGAAAATGAAGCCATGCAGCTCCCAATACTGTCTCTCTTTCTCTCTCTCTATCTCTCTCTCTCTCTCTCTCTATCTGTGTCTGGGCCTAAAGTTAATTTGAAAGAAGAGGGCTGGTCTAGGGTTGGAGCTGGTCCTCTCTATGGCCGTGCTGGCGCCCTGTGGCTGGTGTCAGAGATGGGGATGTGAGAGGACAGGCTCCACAGAGACAGACCACGATGATAGAACTATGATAGACTCACACTCAACATCTGACACGGGTCCTCTTGATTCATTATGACAGGCCTATCTTTTATTAGACCGTGCTTCGTGCTTAAAAGGGGGATGAAAAAAGGTGAATTTTCTCTGGGTGAATACAGCGGATTTATTATTCAGCACCCATATAGAGCCAGGTAATTATTACCCTCCATGTTTTTGACAGGTCTGGTTAGTGTGTAGGCAGCCATTTGCCATACAGGTTAGCAGTGAGTCTTACACTGACTTACACTGACATGATGTAAACTCACACACCCCACTGTTCTATAACCCAACACACTGGAATGTTCTGTTATGGAATACCAATGCACAATCTTACAAGATGGTTTCTAAAATACAAGATGAAAAACAGGGCGCTACGGACATGTTCAGGTGTAGAATTTTATTGTAAGGATGAAGGAATTAAATCAAACACATCCCATTTCATTGTAACAGGAAATTGCAGTAGAGTAAATTAATACACGGTGGACGCAAGAGTAGTTCAATTATAGCCTGGCGGTCTAGGCCTGGTTTTATAGTCTGCTCAGCGCGGTGAAGAAAACCTTGGCTAAATGAACCTGACTGAGCCTGGGCTTCTCCCCCCTGTTGTTACAAGATGGCCGTTAAACAGTCTCCGTAATGGTATAGCTCAGATCTGTATGAGAGGGAGATAGAGGGGGTGGTGGTGGGGGGGGGGGGGGGGGGGCACAGGGGAGGGGAGGGGGGCAAACTGTATTGATTCTGATCCAGTCTCATTTTTGTAAGCGGCCGGCGTTTCACACTTTGTTTGGGCACCTTTTTGATGGCCCCTGACAGGCTGCTGTCGCTGTCTGGGACAATTTGACAGACCGGACGAGGGTGGGGGGGCTGGGAGGAGTGGTAAGGGGGGGGGGGGGGCGTATCGCTCAGCTCAGCGCCAGTGACTATCGTCTGAGCCCAGGAATCAATTCCCTCTGTTTACAGACCATTTCACAGCCCTTTACCTGTAACATCACTTGTGTCAGTCCCATAAATACCCTGCAGATATATAATGGTTGAATTAGCATAATGGTTTAAGCAAGCCCCAGCTTGAAGCACAAAAGCAAATGTCAACATGTTCTCTTCACTAAGGCAATTAGAGGCCATTAACGGGCTGCTTGGCTTGGAAACATCATCAAGGTTAAAGACAATCCCCCTCAACAACACCCCTCCAACCGCTTGTTTTATTCCCCTCTCTCTAATAGATGGGCCATAGAAACTGAAATGTTAGTAAACACAGGGCCTGAAGGTTCCTCCTGGTTCACCTCTAATCAGCCTACTTATTCAGAGCTTGCAGGGAAATGGCTGCCTGCCGCATGTCTCTAGTGGGGTTTAACTGGCCTACAGGTAAATTGCTGCCTGCCGCATGTCTCTAGTGGGGTTTAACTGGCCTACAGGTAAATGGCTGCCTGCCGCATGTCTCTAGTGGGGTTTAACTGGCCTACAGGTAAATGGCTGCCTGCCGCATGTCTCTAGTGGGGTTTAACTGGCCTACAGGTAAATGGCTGCCTGCCGCATGTCTCTAGTGGGGTTTAACTGGCCTACAGGTAAATGGCTGCCTGCCGTATGTCTCTAGTGGGGTTTAACTGGCCTACAGGTAAATGGCTGCATTGCTTTATCTCTTTTGAAAATCCAGCAGGCACACTCCTCCCCCAAACAAAAGTTCTTTATTTAACGAAATTTGTTAAATAAAGTTCAAGCACAGAAGATTGACTTGCAAACATTGATTTTACAATTGTTACTCTCTCACAGCTTTGCGGCCAGGTTGTCTGTGGAGAAATAAAGTACTAATGTACTTAAGCTAAGGAGCTTTTGGGAAACAAACGGACTCTCACAGACTGCATTTACTCTGCTACGGTCCAACAAAAGGACAAGCCAGGCAACACTTCCACATCATTGGGTGCTACATGGACTACATGGTTACTGTACTGTATATGGGTGTAACTGAGGTTAAAGTAATTAAGTTAATGAATTCAATTCATTACTGAATGCACACTTAAACTAGTGAATTGGATATGTGTGTAATTTCCAATTTGAAAGCACTGGCTTGACCACCGGTCTCTATATTAGCATACTGTTAACATAGGAATGACTATTAAGTAAAATCGATGAGTATCAATACTGGAGAATATCAGCATTATGTAAGACATATACAGTCGGTCCACTGTCACTATATGTTCAACCCTCTGTTAAATCATATATCGAGGAGAATAAACCGCAAAAATATATGATGGCACTGGTGTCAAGTGGCAACAATACAGGATTTATGTGAAAGTTTGAGTTGTTCGCAGCACAAACCACAAGTAGTAGATTCAGCCCTGTGCCACTATATAACAACTGAGAGACACTGGCGATAGTGTTAAGTAAAGGCCTTGGAAAGTATGGCCTCAAAACTGCAGATGCAAGCAAGGCCAAGAGACATCGCTTCATGACCACACATCATCCCCTGGCCTTAAAGAATGGCTGGCTGTGTAGAGGCCAGATTGGGCGAGCTCTCCCTCTCATTCGGGGGTCACGGCGCATCACAAAGGTCATGGGGTTTCACTCCGGTGTTTTTCAACCTTCATCAAGGAACTGTTCTTAGCCCTCACTCTATGAACGAGTCATAGACCGTTCAGACTGCTGGTTTTCAGCTGAGAGAGCTGAGACTGGGAGAATGAGGTAAACTGGTATGCTACGTACAGTAAATCATTTGCCTGTACAGTATGCACAGAACTGTACTCTTGTCCCCCCCCAAAAAAGTTCAAAACTCATGTTGTGTAACGGAGAGCATTACAATGAATACGAAGGGTTTTCTTTGTTATGA
This sequence comes from Argentina silus, assembly GCF_951799395.1. Taxonomy (NCBI): domain Eukaryota; kingdom Metazoa; phylum Chordata; class Actinopteri; order Argentiniformes; family Argentinidae; genus Argentina; species Argentina silus. The sequence goes on along the minus strand of NC_139660.1, from coordinate 18,392,675 downwards.
GATGACATCGCTTCTGAAAATCGAATGCACACTTCAGTCTGGGCCTGTATAAATTATTGCTTTAAAAGTCACCAGTGTTTCCTCCTATGTGAGGCGATGCCTCTGTGTTTGTCTCGATGATATCCTTATTCATTGGCCGCTGCCCTTTATGACCACAGGTCCATTAGACCAGTGCATTTCTATTCAACAGCAGTCACCTAGCAGGGTTGAGGCCCGTTTGTTTGTTGGGTCGGGCAGCATCCAAGCTTTGTCACGTCTGCATCTGAATGCAGTCTGCCGCGCACACACACACACACACACACACACACACACACACACAAACACACACACACACACACACACACACACACCACACACACACACACACACACACACACACACACACATACACACCACACACACCACACACACGCACATACACACACACACACACACTGCCCAACGCCAGATGATAAGTCACCTCGCCAGGCTGTATTGATTGGGGTCCTGGAGGCTTACACAAAGGAGAGGAGGGAGGTGACTGATTGTGTTTTACAGAGAACATTATCACTCCACTCAGCGAGAGAGGGCCGACAGAGTTTCTTCGCCCACGAAATGGAGACCACCACCGCGGCCAGAGTATATGACTTGACTCAGTGAAGCGCTAAGTCCAATTTGAAAGCCAAATTGTGGGCTTAGAACAAAAAAGAGACGCTTACAGTTTGTCTGGTGATTTTTCTCTCTTTAGTCTTCTTGACCAGATTTACAATACCATTCATTCCCCATTCACTGCATTTTCTATAAATTCGTAATAGCGCTGAAACTAAATTACACTGTACAGCGCGTGCCTGGAATGCTGTATTCACCAGCACAGAACAAGACTTTGTCATGGTAATATCAGTTTTTACCTCATTCATTATATCCAGTATTTTCCTCTTCTTTTTTATCAGGACAGTGGGCTTGGAGAGATGAGGATGACTCTGTCAGAGGAGACTGTGGTGAGCTCTCAGTTGGAGAGGCAGCGGCTTGCACTTAAACCAGCAGATGGATAAATCTGTCCGTTATGGGAATTTAAATAACTTTTACAGTTTTATCTTAGTCTATTTGTTAGGGGGAAGATTTATGACAAGGCACTGGTCCTGCATGGTTTTATCGGTTCTGTCTGCAGATTAAATCTGGATCAGTCTGAGAGCAGCTCCCAGTGAATGCCATAATCCACAATTGGAGATGATCTCGCCTGCTAAAAAATTGCCTCAAGTCGACACTGCAGCTGAATGAAAGCACCCTTTTTTCTCTGCTACTTTCTCTCTCTCTCTCTCCCTCTCTCTCTCTCTCTCTCTCCCTCTCTCTCTCTCTCTCTCTCCCTCGTTCCCTCTCTCCGTCTCTGTTGCTGTATTGTGTTCCAGAGAAGCTGTGCTCTGCACAGGAGGGCCAACCTGGTAATCAGTGAGGGTATCAGGATATAAATAGACTCACACAAACTCCCTTATCAGCCAGGTGCAATCTGAGGCCGCTGCGCTTAACAAGGAATTAAACATTTTTCCATGCTTCTGCCGGCACTTTAATTGATTGATGTTAAAAGTTTAGAAAATAAAAGCCCTGCTGCCCGGCTAGCGCAACAACACCGCCTCCCTGGGCCCCACGCCGGCGCCCTCTGAGAGAGGGGCCCTGGATTGGAAGTGGCAGCTCGCATTCTCCGCATCAGCCGGCCCTGTCATGGCGCCCAGGATGTGTGTGTGCCTGCCACTTCACACGAGAGCGGCGGCTGAAAGACACATGTACTCGGAATCAGGGAATCAATAGAACACTTAATGAACAATTAGGGGAACAGCTGTAGGCCTGTCAGACAGCCCATCTGTAGACAGACCTGAGGAGGGGGAGAGAGAGGGGGTAGAGGGTGGGGTGGGGTGGGGTGGGGAGGGGCTGGGGGGGAGAGGGAGAGAAAGGAGAGAGGGAGAGAGTCTGGGGTGGACAGGCTATCGCTTCAGGACACATCCCCCCCTCCCTCTCCCTCTCCTCACCAACCCCGCCAGTAACAGCCAGACCTATTTAGACAGCCAGGCCTCCATCTCCCCCCCCGCTCACCTCACATTAGAGAGAGGCCAGTAAAACTATGGAAATGTCGCAAGACATCCTTCAGGCCTCATGTCAAGAGAAAGGATCGATAAATTTGACAATCCATGGCATTTAATTAAAATGGACGCCAGGAGCGAGGCAGTTTGTTTTTCTGTGCAGACTCGGCCCGCCGTTTATTGCTCAAATGAATTCATAAGTGTATTCATAAGCACCCTTACATTAAATCCTCCTTACTCTTTTAGATAGGGTGGCAGACCATGCTTTCACCACCCGCCAACCACCATGGACGGATGAAATTAATACCTCCACCTCGCCCTCCCATGACTCTTAACGTATTCTTGATGCATAAAGAGATATCCTCTTCAAGCACTGACAAATGAACGTCTGGGACAGTGAGCTCTCCGATTTGCTTGTCACTGACAGAGGCGACCTTACCTGCCAATCAGGTGGAAAAATAGTCAACAATAAACGTACACTGAGGTGTTGGATAGGTTTAGCCTTCGCGTTCGCGGTAGACGTTTACGCGTGGATCAGTGGGCTATGACTGACACATATTATGGTTAACTAAGCACAGGGCTGTGTAGCAGGGAACGGGACCGGGTGTGATAATTGACCTTGGACACCCTCCGCCGTCGTGCTTTATTAAAACTTCATTTAAAGAAGAACAACCCTGGATGGCTGAAGACTCTCTCTCTCTCGCTGTAATGGATTAGATAGGAAATCCATTATGCATTCCACACAAGAGAAAGTAGGGCCTGAGACCTGCTTAAAAATATATTTTTAGTACTGAAAATTAATGTGTTCACACAAGCCACTGAATCATTTTAAATGTTCTTTTTTAGTATATTAGGTATATGTGTTGAGAAGACCTATATTTCAAAAGAGCGTGGGGCCATGCTCGAGACTAATGGCCACATTAATACATTCATGATTTTACCCATGGTGGTGCTGTATCTGTGTTTTGCAGTTGTTATTGTAGTGTTTTATAGATTGTACGTACGTGTGTTTTGACACACATGTCTTCCTTCTGAGGCGGCTTGACACTCCTCTCATCTCTACATCAGTGGTTTTATGTGTCAGCAAGCCAGAGATCTAAGCTGTGTGTAAATAACTAACTATTTGGTCCTAACTCCACGGGCGGATGCACACCGATAGCCACCCGGTGACGTTTCACTGCCCTGACATTTCCCGCTGACCTTGCATCCGCCTCACAGACTGCTCTACATCCACCACATCTTTAATATTTGCCTTGGACAATGGACCACTCATTGCAAAAGTGTTTCGAAAACCAAATGATTATCAGGCATATAATTTTATATAATTCTAATTTCTGGGGTATTAAAAAGGTTAGATTGCACCATCAGGTTGACTCTTTAACGCAGGTGCTGATTAAGTTGATTCACCGAGGCAATTATGGTCGGATCCCCTTTAATTACTCGGGTTTTATTGCGGCTGCGTGATAATGGAAGAACAGGGCCCGCAGGAGGAGTGTGTTGCTGGGGTAGTTTTACATAAAGATGAGTTGAGATGACACACACACACACACACACACACACACACACACACACACACACGCCTGCCCGCCCACACGCACGCACGCACGCACACGAACACACACACACACACACACACACACACACACACAGACACACACACACACACACACACACACACACATTGGCTGAGATGGAGAAGAGGCAGAATACTAAATGGACACACTGTAGATATGCAGGAGCAGTGAGGGACTGTGAAAGCTCACCGGCCGCGGCGTGGCAGAGACTGATGTCCCGCCACGAAGATTAGTGGTGGAGAGAACAGGGTGTCTCCTAACACCGTGGATGTGTGTGATACACTCACACACGTGTCCACAAAGTCTCACAGACAAACAAAGTTTTTTCACGCATGCGCACGCACACACACACGCGCACGCGCACACACACGCACGCACACACACACACACACGCACGCACGCACACACACACACACACACACACACACACACACACACACACACACACACTTGCCACCCCTCTCGACAGAGGAGTGCTAGAGAACTGAGCCGACAGCTACACAGCAGGCAATATCCCCTGCCTTCAGCCCCGGTGCTGGCTCCGGATGCATCTGGTTAGTAAAAGCTGACAGAGGGCCATGCCTGAGAGGAGCGGGGAATGAGGAATTTCGGTGTTCCTTCACATCACCCCTGAGACACGGGAACGCCGGAGTGCTCCCGATTCGCCCGAGATTCCCTGTCACCGGGAATGGAAATCGAAACCGGCACACACATCCGTTATCTAAATGTTAACTTCAGTGCCCTCCGTGTTGTCACAGCCAGCCAAGGTTAGCCAACAGCAGCAAGGAGCTTTTCTTTGGGCCTCTGCCATGTGCTGCTCAACAGAGAGCTAGGGGACGCCTCCAACCTCCCACTACAAAAGTCACATTCTAGTCAAATGAACCAAACGTGTCTATCTGACTATCTTCGTCAAATCTGCGTGTTTCTTTCTGCATTTGGCCATCTTAGGAGGCCCGAACATCTTAAATTATCCCTGAGGGGTGTTGATGAATTGCCGTAGAACGACGTCTGACTGGACCCGGCCCAGAGGAGATGTGTGAGGCATGCGAGGTCTCAGCACTTCTCAGAGAGAGAGAGCAGGACAGGGCCGAGAGAGGAGCGGACAGATGCGCAAACTTTGAACGCAGACGACGTGCACAGGCAGTATTTACGCACTGTCGGCTGAGAGAGGATATATTTAGCCCGTAGAATTATCACGCCAAGATGAGATTTCAAAGTGAGGTACCTGTTTGAAGATGCACTGCATTCCACAGGAGAGGGAGAGGGAGAGGGAGAGGGAGAGGGAGAGGGAGAGGGAGAGGGAGGCTGGGCCTAAATCTAGTAGCACTGCACCTGGCGCGAGGAAGGGGAGGGGCTAGGGCCTGGCCCAGACACCTGAGAGGCAAGGAGTACACTTGCACAATTACACACATACCGTACACTACTACACACTTGCACTACTACACACTTAGAGCCCCTTACAGATAGAGTTTTCAGCTGAAGCTTTTGCGCGTCCGTGTCGGGCCCCCCCCAAAAATCCTACTTCATTCCATTCCCATTTCCCGCTGATTCTGCGTTGCCCCAGGGCAGCGTGACACTACCCATTTCCCCCTGTGAATGATACCAAAATAAAATCTTTATTGAGCGTCTCTGAGCTGCAGACCCTGGGACAGAAGGATGCCTCTCATGGATTCCCTTTCATGTGAGGAATTTGCTCGGCTGCGCAGATTAGATTTTCAGGAATCCGCAATGTCAATGACACTATTGGCAGCTGTGTTAAACAGGAGGGCATGGTTGGGGGGAGGTTGGGGGGGTAGAGTGTGTGTGTGTGTGTGTGTGGTATGGGTGGGTGGGGGGGGGGCTTTTTACAGCGGCTGCCCATTTATTGCATTTCCCCAGAGCCCATGACTCATTAATCAAATATTCATACATCCCTGTAAATACATGCCGAACACAGCGGACCCTCACAGCGCCCTGTGCCCCCCAGCACAAACGCTCTTTCATGTAAGGGCTGACAAAAATCCCCAAATCTCCCCCCCCCCCCACCCCCCTCCTCCGGCCCTTTCCTCTCCCCAGCAACCTCCCATCCACAGCACCAGAATGCAGGCACGTTGCTGCATACTTGATGTTCCATGCATCCTCCCGCTCTGTCCACTCCACACACACCCGGTTCTCCCCCTAAAAACAGCCCTGTATGAAACCACTGATCAGACACAAGCTCTAAATGATGCCTTTATGTCCCCTGCCAGCGCCATGTTCTCAATGAAGAGAGATGAGAACAGATAGGGGATTCTTCCTCTCTGGCCATCCTCACTCACCCCTACCCTAGCCTGGCACCCCCTCATAGGGGCAGCCCCCCCCCCCCCCACCCTCACCCAGGGACAAGCTACTCATAATACAAGAATTTGGATTGTACATGAAAACAGCCCAGCATTGCTCAAACGATGGGGGCAACAGATAGATTACCCATGGCAACACTGCATTGCACACAAGGATATTTTCTTTTCCTCTGCAGGCGGACACAATCCCGTCTGTGTCAGAGGGTCACATTTTTTCCGGTTTCCTGGCTAATGGGCTGTAGAGACGGTTAGAACGTACGATTAGTTTTAATCTTCTATATTTGACCGGGGAGGGAAGGATTGAATACATTTCAACACATCACTGAAGTTTGCATTTTGCACTGAAAATGAGACAAACAAATAGATCTTTTTTTCCAAGAGTGTGAAGAGGCAAAATCAAAACATCCAAAAGGTTGAAAGACTTTATTGGACTTTGCTGCACAGCTGTGTGAGAATCAATACATTGAGTCACAGAGCTTAGTTTTGTTTACATTTGGCAACACAAGTAGAATTGGACCTGTCTTTATGCATGTACACTTGAGTGCTGATCTTGAAACAGTCAAACATTATTGTACAACATTTCAATTATACTCAACCCTCATTAAATTGACGGTGGATTTTTCAAATGTCACAATTTAAATGGGATGATTAGGACATCACAATGTAGTAAGTGAGAGGACGTTGTGTGCTTAAAGTGTTAACTAGTATAATTACTGTGAAAGTGCTTTGGTGAGGGAAGTCTGGCATTTCACCCTTCATCCCCACTGACGTGGTTGTCATTGGCTAAGCCTTCTAATAACACACATTACACTTGCTTTGAAAAACTGAAAACTGAAAACACACAAACCAAAGTACCTTTTCAAGCACAATAACCTGAAATGCTCAAATACGTATGTCTGATTCAAACAGTGTTTGAAAAATCAAAAACACATTATAATAATGAATAGATCCAAAGTAATTATTCGAAATGTATGAAAATAATAGGTAATAAAACAGTTAGATCTCCAGGACTTGTTCTATGAGTATAGCAAGCTAGCTATCACTATGTGTGAATGGTGCTAGCTCCTGTTAGCTCCTGGCTGTGTCCGGACAGGCTACAGAATCACACTATCAGTCAGAATAGCTACTCTAGAAATCACCATCCACTGTGGAACAGCAACGGTTTTCTTAAAAGGCAAATGTGTTTTAAATATGGCTGAGATTAGCTGTTTCATTAAGCCAAGGCACCCTATGTTCAACTAGGATCAACAACACAGTGCATACAGTAGGGTGCATGATCTCAGTGATGGCGTGCATCAAATGACCCCTCTCATAGACTCCAGGTATCCCCCCCCCCATGTAACTGTACATATCTGAGTGGAGCAGTCAAAAATTACAGCAACTATCCATATTGACAAAATAACAAATTGGCACTGGTGTAGGCAAAATAAAATGTTGCCAGACATGTTGAAAAATCAAAAGTGTATGAAAGAGTTGGGGAATGCAGTTCTTTATACATTATACATATATATATGCAGGAAGTGTCTGAAACAGTTTCTTGTGAAACTTCCAGTTTGCAGAGTCCAGGGAAAAGCATTCGAGCAAAGTGGCTTCACAGTTAATCCTCCCAGAAACCAAAAGTCCCTGACATTGGCCTTTGACCTTAGCGCCGGCCATCAGAGAAGCACAAAATCTCCAGCTGTGGCGGCTGCTCTCCTCGGGTCGCGGATGAAGGGCCATTCCCTCTTCTCTTGGGTCAACGCTCCAGAAAGGTCATAATCTCTTCCGTGACCTTGCATAAAAGTGAATGCTGGGTACTTCTCCTTCGCTGATGGATGCAGCACCTGAAATATATACACACATACATGCAAAAATGTTAGGGGTAGTCTACTCCCAACATTCTAAGTTTACTTGAGTAAGACCGCAGCCTCTTACGGTACATCAGGGCAACCAGCTTGTGGGATTGGAGGCACAAAAGGGAAACAGCATCAGATTTACAGCTAAATGGTGCCATCTGGTGGCCAATTCAGATAACTTTTTTTGTTGTACTCAAATATGGATATTATGTCCATATTTGGACATATTATGTCCATATGTGGACATAATATCCATATTTGAGTAGAACAAAAACAAAAGACAATACAAATACAATGGTGAGACAAATTGTACAAATCCATTCTTACAAATCCATTTAGTATTAGTGGTCCCTGTCAAAATTACACCTGGAATCTTGATGTTGACAGTACCACACCTATTTAGACCACATCTGAGCAGTCTTTTCTCTCTCTAACTCTTGTCAAACACTGACCACTCCTCTACTCATTGTTTGATTGGTATGAGTATCTTATTTGACAACCATGACTAAGCAACAAACCGGCACAATGTAGTATTGTGATGTTGACTGAGCAGTAAAGGACGTAGGAGACCCCACCTTTGACAGCTCCTGGCTGATTCTCTCATAGTCCTGAACACTCCTGGAGTAAAAGGCTATGGTGCAGCTGGGGTCCATCTTGTTGAAAGGCATCTTCTTTGGTGATGGGCAATGATAGGACTAACAACAAGTGGGACAGAATGTCCTGATTAGAAGACTAACTTAAAAGACTGGCTCAAATGAAGCAACTACAAACTGCCAACACAGACGTTTTTTGTTCTACTCTGCATCAGCAGTTTGATTGTTCATATTCGTGCGGTTAAGTATCACAGATACAAGGTGAAATAAGACATAATAAAAAAAAAAACAAGGACTCAGCCTTTCATTATGACTATAATGTATGCTTCTATATACGAAAGCAATTCTATTAATCTGTTGTCCCAGTAGAAAATAAGACAAAAATCATTGCTCCTTTGTGTCTGGTCTCTTGTCACATTGCGTGCTGCAGTGTACCAAAGCACCGGCATAAGTTCCAATGCAGCAGTTTATGAAATATGCCGTTTTTTTTTTATGTGTGAGTCCTGAAATATTCAGGCCCATAGTATCTGAGCCCATATTCACCATATTTCTCTTAAGCGGCAGCCGCACGTGTCTGAGCAGCAAATAAATCAGGAGCCAGGGACTAGGTAATTGAGCGGAGGCTGCTTTAAGATTCATACCCTTAAGTACTAACAGAAACTATTAAATTCACATTACTGAACCCCAGTCAGCTGGGTGTAATTTCACATCACCTGGAGAGGGAAATCGCTAGTGCTGACATCCACAAAAGTCTGACAGTAATGAGGGTCCATGTAAATCAAGCTGTCATCTGCAAGGACAAAACAAAAGACAAGTTATTCAAAAACATCTGATTATTACAAACGCATTCACTCCAATTTCTATGCAGAGCAGCTCAAAGTCATCCGCTAGGCTACTGTTAGCCTTCTTCCAGTCAAATATGCCTCTTGCGAGGTTCCTGTTTTTTAATATCCACCGCGGTGGATTAAACTCTGCATAATCAAATGCGGTTGTACAAGCACATTTTTTACCCCCTAACAAAAGGGGCTGTCATTTAATTTTTGTGTGGGGAAATTACTTTTACAAACACCGCAATTATATTCCCCCATTTGCATATGATGAATGCGGGCCGAACTCCCGACTTGGCAGGGAGAATGTATTGCTTGTCATTTAGACATCATCCTACACGGTATTTCAAATTGGTAAAATGTAAATGTGTAAATATTGACTGCCAAGATGTACAACTGAAGGTTCCTCCCGGCCGCTGAAGGTGATGGAGAGTAGCTCACTTTGGGGCCAGATGAAATTTCCGCGAGCTTCCTATGGAAATCAATTACGGCCACAACTAGGGAGGTTTACTCATGATGAATGAGCGGGGCTTTGATGGGTCAGAGAAAATAAAATAAGCGCTGTTTCACCCACTCCTCTCCGCTCTCCTCTCGCAAACAGGAATGCATTAACTTACTTTGTCTCTTTATACAGAGAGGACATTATGCAAAATGATCTCCACTTCTCTGTTCCCCTCAGGTTGCAGGGGCAAACATTCACCTTGAAATCCCACAAAGTAGCAGGCCTGTTTGGGCTTCCCTCCGATGATGCCAATGCAGTACTCCAGACTCAATATACCCTGAGGACAGTGGTGGACAGCCAATCAAATACTGTTAAAAATACTGTTAAAAACGGTTAGGGGTCAATTCCATTTCATTTCAGGAAATTAACATTCCAATTCCAATTTCCAATTATACATTTTCCTCACTGAAAAGCATAGAGGGCATTTGGAATTGGAACTGGAATTTCAGTTTCAGCTTCCTGAATTGATTGAATTGAAATTGTCCCCAACACTGCTACTGAGCATATTCATATACCGTAACAGGTCACGGTGCACAGTAGCTAATAGTCTCTCTGTGCTCTCATGTCCAACTTAACGCAGCAAAGTACTAGGAGTGCAGATGCAAAAATGACAATATACTACCCCTAAAACAGTACATTTGTGGTCCCTGTATTCATCGGATGTTACATCGTTTGACAATTGGATTCTGTACATTCAAAACTCCCTACAGTTCTTTTCTCTACGGTGTTGTAATCATCCCTCTGTCACCTTGACGAAGTTAAAGTAGTCCGGGTTGGTCTTCTCTCCGCCCAGCCGGACTGGGATGAGGATGATGACGGCTCGGGTGTCTGTGAGGGGTGGGGCGTCCGGTCCTCCTGCACCCGACGGCCCGGGGGTGCGGTGGCAATCCATGACATCAGCACTGTACACTAGGGAGGATCGATACTGGAGGTCAGACAGGGGTCGATATGACCGTCTGTCTGTCTGTCTATCTGTAGTTTGGGATGCAGACTAGTGTGTACAGAGCAGATCACAGAAAATAAAACAAAGAGAGAAGTGTAATGTTCTCTATGAACATATGCATGATAGTCATTTGTTAATAATTTGTATAAACAAATGACTATCATGCATATGTTCATAGAGAACATTACGCTTCTCTCTTATACAGAAGAGTGCAGTAAAGTACTGTTTGTCTCTCATCCAGAGTGTGTGTGTACCAGCGGAGGCTGGTGGAGGTACAAATCAGTAGTATGGGCTCATTGGAATGCATGGGATTGGTATCAAACGTGTGTGTGATGTGAGGAGGTTCGTGCCCTGTCACCTCTGCATCTCTCTGGGCCTCTCTCTATCCCTCTATCCTCCCCACATACTGCACGTCTCCCTGATGAGAGGTCAGACTGGGCTGGGTGCCCAGACCCTCAGGATCATATTTCATACCTGTGCAGTCCTGTGCGACGTAAGCGGTTATGCCCGCCAGTCCAGGGTCTGTTGCCTCCTCTACAGCTTTTCTAAGACACAGAGAGAGAGAGAGAGAGAGAGAGATCTACACTTAAACCTCCCCACATATCACACTCAATGGTGCCAGTAAACCTACCCTATGAACAGCTTTGCTGAGGTTTTACTCACAAGGGGGATATTCTCTGTTTATTATTTTTAACACCCTATCAACATAATGAATTGGCTTGCTTTTCATTCGGAGGGAAACAAGAATAGAATACAAACCATTAAAAACATCATACTAGTTTTGCTTTCACTTATTGGTTTCAGATCAACGGTCACAAAGAAAATGATACATATCCAAGAACAGTATTGGTATAAGAGCCTTAGCACCAGTCTCCAGGCCCACCTCAGGATGTGTGCCACCACGGCAGGCCCGTACCAGTCCCCTGCCCGCTTCCCAGACACCAGGCCCAACTCTACCAGCCTGTGGAGCCCCAGCTGTGCCGAGGGGCTGTCCCCGAACCAGGACACCAGGGTGCGGTGGTAGACCTCCCTCAGGTGGGCATCAGCCTCCTCCGCTGCCTTGTGGGCCTGGAGATGGGGCCCAGGGTCAGGGTCAGAGAGCCTCTCCCCCTGCAGTGTGGCGTCCAGAGAGGCCACCAGACGCTTGGCTGCACTGCTGGTCCAGGTCTCGGTGTCCAGGGGCTGGAGGGCCAGCGCCTCCGACCACGTCCAATCTGACAAACACCACAGAGGAGGAAGAGGGGGATGAAAGGGGGATGATTTGCTTCTTTTTTTTTCTTTTTACTCTACCATTCCCTTTGACCACTTTGCTATCAAATGAGACGCTTTTAATGACTGTAATCAAACTACCTTTGATGAGGTGTATAAAAAACCCAATAACTTTCAGAAAATATGCTAATACTGTAACTATGGAATTTGATTAAGCAAAAGAAAGGTTATAGTTACAGCAAATGGCACTGGCCCTCTGCCAAACACACTGGAGAGCATATCCACACAACATCCACACATGTATTTGACCCATCACCTTTTTTAATTGTAGTTTATTTAACCCTTATTGTACCAGGTGAGTTGACTGAAAACATATTCTCTTTTGCAGCAACGACCTGGGAAAGTGTTGCAGGGGAGAGGAGAGGGGATGAATGAGCCAATTGAAAGCCGGGGATGATTAGGTGGCCATGATAGGTGAAATTCCCAATCTGGCCCTCATACTATGACAAGATTTAGAAGTCTTTCAGAACTCATGAAATCAAACTTTCGCCTTAAATCTTCTGCTGTAACAGATACAGTCGAATTTGACTTTAAATATACGAGAATAGGGAAATCCAATGGTATAATAGTCCAATTATAGGGCTCAGTGTGTCCAGTATTTCACTTTTACAGCATTTTAGCCCTACAAACAGGGTGGGCACCTAGGGGTGGTGAGGGTGGGAGTGGCCAGAGTTGTAAAAGGAGCCTGACTAGGGTATGAAGCATTAACATAATGACCTTGCAGAGTGAATGGAAGTGAAATTGATCAATAAATATCTTTAAGTGGCCATTAGTCATTTTCATAGAGTAAAATGTATTTAATGACATATTTCAGATTTGGTGGAAGAACAAGTTAGCACTTAAATATTGTTTTCTAAATGACTGCATTAAACATGTAGTAAACGAGGTCCCTCTTCATCATCTAATTGTATTGGCCTGAAGAGATCTTAAGACTCGCCAGAGAAGAGAGTTCATGTTGCGAAGGAGACAGATTTACACAACCAGATTTCACCCTACAGCTCACAATGATGGTTTAAAAAAAAAAAGTGGTTTGTGTGTGGCATATTCCTTCTTCAGAAACCGTGGAGGAGTCTAAACATATTTGATGCTTGGAGAAATTGAATAAATATCTTTTGATGTCTATTCATACTCCACGACGCAGCAAGTCCCCGTGGCTATGTCTGAAAACTCTTCAAATGCCTTTTTCATTCCCCTCTTGAGATACGCTTTTATCTGATGGAACTAGATGGGTGATATGATATACGTGATGGATAACCTCCGGCAGTTGGTGTTCTGTATACTGTTATCAATCCTGCCTGATCTTGTGTCACATTTAGAGGGTAATTCAAGAGGGTATAGAGAGGCACGTGTTCCATGATTCTTCTTGTTCATAATGACCCTGCTCCAATTCTTTCAAAAATGCATCTTTCCTTTCTCCTTTATTTGAGGAAATCACAGATCTAACGTGAATGAGCGAGCTTTCTCATTCCGTCGCTTCCACCGATAAAGTCATGTCAGATGAGTGATTTCTACAAAAACAAGAGGAAGAAAGGATGCATTTTGACATTCCACTGACCTCTGCCCATGAAGTGAAGGATGAGGGCCTGTGCCAACATCATCTGTCCTGCCCTCAGCATACAGCCCCAGCCGCAGTCTGAAGTGAGGGAAGAGCCTTGCAGGGCAGGGAACTCCTCCCTGTATGTCAGCCACACACGGGACGCAAAGTCTCTCCGGAAAGCCTCGACGTTCCCGGTCATGAGGTCATCGTCAGAGGCCTCTGTGCTACAGCTCTCCGTAGGGCTGTCCTCATCTGAGGAAAAGATGATATGATCACTCACAACCAATTGGATCAGATCAATCAAATATCAAATGGAGTCAATAACAATCTGTAACTTTATTTCACGGGAACCTAGCAATAACAGCGGAATGGGTGTTTCTGTGTGTGTGTGTGTGTGTGTGTGGGGGGGGGGGGTTACCTTCAACCTTAAAATGGTAACATTTTCCCAGGAGGAACACTGGGGAATTTCTACTAAAGGAGGTCTTTGTCTTCAATGCCCAACCTAAAGATCAGAACGATTAGGTAGGTACGAGTAAACAAGCTGCTACTTGACAGCACAAACACACAACAAATACAGTCCATGAAAGTGAAAGAGAATATAAACACAACACATGACTAACTGACTGACTTGGCGGCAGGAAAACCACATACTCTGATCATTATCATGTCTGTCATGAGTTAAGATTAAATGACATAACGCAGCTTCGCAGCCTGTTGACAAATGTCAGACCTTCCAAAGGTTGTTTTTGCATAGCCATGCATATCAGTCTTTATCAAAACAGAGTACAGTGTGAATGTGAGAGTGATAGTGTCTATGGTCGATTGGTCTGTCCGTTTATTTCCAGTAGCCTGAAGGAGACTGAAAGAACCATTAGATGCACTTACTGTACTTCACATTGTGCCATGCTGACATAAACTTTGTCTTCAATTTCTCCACCTCGTCGCTCCCTTTATTCTCCATTTTAACCACCAAGGATTGGCACCCATCCCCGCGCAGCTTGACAACCCCAGAGCCGTTCTGTAATAGTTTTAGGCTAGCTCATTTCAAGTGCATGGACAATTATTACATCAGTGCATGACATAACAGTTTTTGGATCCTAGAAACAAAACGTTAAAGTGACATGACATGTTGAGGACACAACCAACTACCGAGCTGGTTACTAAACACGTTCTTCTTACCTTATCTCTCATCAATTCGTATGCATTTTTCCAACATTTTGTCACAAACACAGACTAGCTAGCTAGCTCAATAATTACAACAAATTTCTGCGCCCAGTACCCAGTCTAACAACTGAGAGATGAGTCTAGTTGGAGGAAGAGATCAAATAGCTAAAATAAGAATATCAGTGATATTAGAATGTGCAGCTATCTAGCTAATGTTTACATTTTGAGGAAGCAAGCGTCAACTAGCACGCGACTCTCGCGGTATTTGTGTCACGTCGCAACGCGATATGTCTGGGTTGCAACTTGGCTTGAACGATAGTAGCGCACTGTACAATCTGTACATTCCTTCTGGAGCGTACAGTAAATCAAATGTGTTTACAAAACATTTCTCGAGATTTGTTTGAAAGTTTGATTATTTCATAATGCACTATATTTCAGTTTATGTGGTTCATGTGTTTACCAGGAACATGGAATATCATAAAGACTAATTTCCCTTCCCCCATGTATTTATTTCTACTCAGGAATCCTACTCTTTTTCTCTCTCTGATAACCTATGATGAACTGATAGCCTATGAACTGATTTACCAAGTGTGTTCTGCATGTAATCTTCTCAATTGAGGTAACTCTTGTATTTATTTGTATTTATGTATTTATTCGCAGACATAAAGGAATTACAAAACAGTGAAACACTAAAATAGACTAAAAAGTGCATGTGTAAGTGAGGTTAGAAACCCGTCTAGGGGTTACACACTTTGCTCACATCAAACCCATCCTTCACTGGTATTTTGGGAGGAAAATCACATCACATCGAATGTCAGATCGTTAGTTTCCTTTCCCAAAATGTACTGTGATTCATGAGCTTGTGGGCCACATTTACTTTCCTGTTACTAACAGGCTGTTCGTATTGTGGGAAAATAGATCTGGGTGGTTGACAAACTGACAGGCGCATCTGACTGTGGTCCTCCTGTGGTCATGACAGGGTGTGTTCGTGTGCGCCTGCTTTATGTTCTTTACGGTAGCAATTCCAGTGTCTTTTTTCCTTTCGGGTAGCAGTGGAGTAGTGGAAAGCCTGGGAATCTAAACTCATCAGCGGCTACAGCCATGGCTGAGCGCCGCGCCTTCGCCCAAAAAATAAGCAGGTAAGGACCGTTAGATCCAATTTTAACACTGCGTTCACTGACTGAGTCCCTCGGTCAAGCTATGCTGCTTATAACTCTCGTCATCTGCGCTTCGTTTCAAGACAATCCATTCCCAAATAAGGCCCAGTCCGCTAGCATCTCCAGCTAGCTATCGTATCGTTAGCCATATCAAAGATGCCCCAGTGTCAGACCCGCCCAGTGTGAGACGAGCGTCTGTGTTTTATCAATGATGTGTGTTTTGTTGTAGTCGCATCTGTGCGGTAGCGGTTGACGTTTTCGTTTGACATCTCAAATCAAGCCCAACCTTGTCTGTCTTTAGAAGTATTCGTCGTGTGCATGAATTGAACCGTGTTGAAAATCTGAGACTCGTAGTGTGTAGGTGGTTGTGGTCACGGCGACTGGGGTGGGTGTCACTGACTTGACACATTGTAGGACGCTTGGTTGACACGAGAGCAGGCATCGGTTCAGTGCAGTGGACAGCACAGTCAGTCGTACCTACCAGCAAAAGCCAAAAATATTTGGCTCTGTCGCAGTTAAAGAGATGCATTCAGATCAAAGTATTCTGTAGGAACGAACAAAAGGCTTTGTGTCAGTTTCAGTTGCTGTGTATGCTTTGAGTGTAAACAAAGCATTAGAGAGGAAAATGGGTCACTTCAAGGATTTTGCCATTATAACTGCCAACAAAAGGGTTTATACAATGGTTTTAACCAATCGCAATATCACTTTATGGATTATAAATGCCAGGCAGTCAAGTAAAGAAATGCACATATGGCTGCTACTACACATGGCTACTACTGTAAATGCCACATTAAACTTTCACTTGCAATCAATGAGTGAGGTGTAAACAAAGATCTTGAAGTTGTGTTTGCTGTGAAGGATCCATCATGTTTAATTTGTTGATTGAAATGTGTGTGCACCCCACATTTCAGTCTGAATGCCAATGTAAACATAGTAGGCTAGACTTCAACAAATCTAGTTCATCTTTTTCAGATGATTAAACCCTCTGTCAGATTATTGACAGATTCGCACCAAATGTACACAGTTTAGAGATGGCTGATGTTTTTGTTTTCTCTCTGAGCTTATGTCACATGGTTTTTGGTTCCTCCACACACACACACACACTCTTATTTCATGGTTAAGCTCAGACCTCCATGGTGAATGAAGAAGGGCACCACCCACCAGAGGGATTACGGTTATCTGGGTTTTTGGAAAGCTGTAGCATCTGCATTGAGTTTGTCCTCGCTGACGTACAGCTAGATCAGATCTGATGCATTAAAAGTCTCTGTGGCAATCTGCTGGTACCTCGTAGGCTGAGGTCTATTTTTTAATTCATTGGCACTAAGATTGAGACTTTTGGGTGATCACCCACCCTTGTCTGCAAGACTGGCTTTGTCCTTGTATCAGGACTGGGGGATTTTTGCGGCATTGAACAAAAAACATTCTGTTTTGTCTCTTTTTTTTTTCTTTCCCAAATGTCAACCTAGAAAGTCTCACTCTTTTGGAAATACATTGCCTACTGTGTGGAGACAGTGGGGACTGTTCAGACCCTGTTTGCCTCCCAGTATTGGAGTTAGTAGAGTTAGATTTGTTTTCACAGATTGATGCCAATACAATTAGGCAACTGACATTGTGTCTGCATAACACAGTCCAGGTTTTCTCAGGTCGCTCCCTTAGTCACAAAGCTCTTAACAACTCTCCTAGACTACCCTAGGCTAACTCTAATGTCATGATCCTGATCCACAGTGTGAGACACCCTTGTTTCTCACCAGTCAGGGGAAGTGTTATCCTTGTGGGATGAAAAACAAGTGGTCTGCTTCTTGCCTAATCAAGTTGTCCCTCCTGAGCGGTGACCAAGCTAAATAAAGGTCCGGTCTGAGGCTTTAGGAGGACAGTGGAATGTGTTGTTGCCTCAGTGCTAGTGACACTGACAGCACTGCAGAAGGCAGTGAAGGCACTGTATATAGTCCTAGGCATAGCTCACTGTATATAGTCCTAGGCATAGCTCACTGTATATAGTCCTAGGCATAGCTCACTGTATATAGTCCTAGGCATAGCTCACTGTATATAGTCCTAGGCATAGCTCACATCATCATGTTTTGAGTTGGCAAGTAGGGTGAGCTTTCGTTTCACTTGACTGCTTCAGATATGCATGATCATGACCTCCTGGCCTGTGACCTTGTCCCCCCCCCCTTGCCCCCATCACTCTAAGTCTCACTCTTCCTCTTTTTAATTTGTCGTTTGTAGTTTGTGCCTCCCTGGGTTACTGCTGCGTAGTTGTTTTACTCAAGGCGACGGTGCAGAGAGGTTTTGAGTGTTGCTGTGATTTAAAGGTCTGAGTCCGGACTCAGCGGTGGCAGCGGCAGTTGTCGACCCGGGCGCGTTGTGCTGACTGGAGTCCAGAGGAGGCTTTTATTTGTCCTCTCCTCTGCGGTGTAATATATTGCAGTGTCAGAGGGGACACTGTAAGGCCACAATCAGGGGCAGGGACTGTGAGGTGAGAGAAGACCCTTGGGCGACAAGGCCCATAACACTAATGTTTGCCCACACCAGAAATACCTCTCTTTACCTAGCTTACAGTGACCACTGCAGTAAACACACTGGCCTTGTCTGCTCACTCGTATATCCTGCTGACATTGCCCTCTCGCTCTCTCTCTCTCTCTCTCTCTCTCTCTCTCGTCCTCCTTTTCAAGCCCAAGTGTGTGTGAGACGGCTTTGACGGTGTGCGGCCAGGAGGCAACCTCTGTGTCGTATAAGCAAAGTCTAGATTAAATCTATAAAAGTCTTCCTCTAGGCTGGGCTACCCCGTGGGCTGAAGGTTTCCCATTTGTTAAAGCAAAGGATGTCTTAAGGCAAAGCTGCATGTCTGCTGTTTTGTATGATGCAGGCCTAGCCTACACTGACAATTTGATGTTCTCTCCACTAACATTCTTCTTTCTCTCCCTGCAGGACTGTGGCAGCAGAAGTCAGGAAGCAGATCGCTGGTCAATATGGGGGCTCCCCACAGCTCCTCAAGAACCTCAATGTAGGTGCGGCAGCCAGCAACACGGTGAGTACCCAGAATGCCTCTGGGTGTTGTTGGGGGTGGGCAGAGGGAGGGTTTGGGATGGGTGTATTATTAGCTAACCATTAACAAACCCCGTCCTTCACATCCCATCTCACTCCACTGTGGTGTGCTCAGGGACAACATTGCTTGGCTCCTCCGACCAGTAATTGTGTTTGCTGAGGCGGCCAATTGACTTTTAGCGGCCCGATGCCAAAATACTGCCCTGATGGCGTCCCCATTGCTGAGCTGAAAGAGCAAATACCGTTATAATTAGGCTAAAGCTGGGCATTAATTAAACTGTGAATAGGATTGTGTTTGTGCTCCCAATTCTATAAAAAGAAAAGCATTAACTGAACTAAAACAAAATAATAGTCCCTCTGGCTGCTTCATTTTAGAAATAGCCGAGACCAAAAGCCCATTAGTTTAGGCTTGAGGAGCTGTGCTTGCCAGGACTTGTTATTCGAGACAGTTACGTCAGCTATCTTGTGTGTGTGTGTGTGTAGGCCATTTCCTCTAAGCGTCTGCCAATATCAAAGATATGGCTTCCTGCAAATTTATTTTGAGAAATTCCTCAAGCTAGAACTTGTCTCATAACATTTATCAACCCACATTTGTTTTGACATAAAAGCATATTCCTAGTTGACGGCGGAGCTTGGTTCTAGCTACCTTTGCCAAATTCACTGAAGGCTAGTCAACTCAGCTTCTCCTGTTTTAGGTTCCATATGAATGTTAGGAGATAGTTCAGCATATTGTACCCCCTGGCTAAAGTTGATTATACTGTATATGCTTTGGATTTCAATTATATTTTTCTTCACTTTGTTGCTTACTAATTTACACACTCCTCTCATCTCCTCTCTCCGCAGGTTCCTCTCACAGAGGCTGTTGAACCGGTGGACTTTGAGGAGTACCTCATCACCCACCCTCCCATCATTGAATCGGGCCCCCTGAGGGACCTGATCGAGTTCCCCCCTGATGACATTGAGGTGCTCTACACCCCCCGAGAGTGTCGCACTGTGGGCCAGGCTGTGCCAGAGGAGGGGTAGGTGCTGGATAGGACTGGGATAGGACTGGGATAGGACTAGGTCTGTTTGTTGGTAGGTCTGGTTGTTGCCCAGGCAAGGCTGCACTCAGGCCTGGGAATCCCACCGTTGACCTCCCCTTTGTTGTATATCTGCCAAGGGTGCATCGTTACTTTCCTTTTGTACTGTGTTTAAACATGCTTGCTTGCTTGCTTTATTATTTATTTGAATGTAGACTGAAGCTTGTACTAAACGGAAAAAAAGTTCTGCCGAATTAATGTAGTCCTACAATATATATAAACAGGAAGTCTCTCCTCATCCCCCCTTTAACCTGATTACAGCAGTCGATTTTACTAGATGAAATAAGCAACACATAACTGGTCGTGTTCTGTTTTTGTCACTTTACCTACTGGGCCTGTTCATGCCTACTGATAGTAGATAGATAAGAGACCAGTCCCCCCTGCTACTACAATCCACCTCAGAGTGAGGACATTTGCTAGAGTATGGCTATTACCATTATTGATTTGACTCTGTGCCATTTGTTGTGATGCTTATGCTGCATTCAAGTGCTCTTCAGAAATAGGAAGCTTGGACATGTGTACCTCTGAGATCTCTGAGATTCCCACTCAGAGCTATCTCAGAATTAGCCAGTATGAAAAATCCTTTCTGAGTTTCTGAGGAGCACTTGAATGCACCAGTAGACCCGAACGTCTTACTCTCTTTTTGTTTTACAGGGACACTGATGCTCACGTCCGAGACTGTGTCAGGTCCTACACAGAAGACTGGGCCATCGTCAACAGAAAGTAAGGTCTACTTCGTCATTGTATTGTCTAAACTCAGGGACTGCAGATTAAATTAGATCAAATTAGCTGTAAAGCTATATCTAGTACAACAATCAGCTCTCAGCTTCTGAGATGAATCTTTGCCCTGTCAAATAAATGTAATAAATAATAACAAAGGGAAATGTTATGTCTGTGACGCCAGACTGACTGCTGTTAAGATAAGAGCTGCTGGGAAAGCTGAAGGACAATGTCCTATCTTTCTGTTGTAGATTGAGTAGATTACTTGTGTACTATAGTTGCAAAGTAGCTTCATGTTCTGGTGCCCAAAATCTGCTGCCAGTCTACTGCTGGCAGTATAGTAGCTTCACGTGGATATTGGACCTGGATATGAAGGTGGGAAATTCAAATTGTGCTTTGCTTGCCTCGACAGATACCATAAGCTTGGTACTGGATTTAACCCTAATACCCTCGACAAGCAGAAGGAGAGACAGAAAGGCTTGCCTAAACAGGTGTTTGAGGCAGATGAGATGCCGGACAGTAGCACTTACCAGGACGACCAGGTAAGACACTGCCGTAAGCCAGCGAATCTCAGCATAGTCCTACAGCAGTCTCACTTGATTTTACCCAAGTCAGCATCATAAGTCATTCTTTCAAACACATGATGAATGATATCAATTTCGGCATCTTTTTTATGGCCATCTTATACTTGATAGGTCACTTCTCTAATGTGTGTGTGTGTGTGTGTGTGTGTGTGTGTGTGTGCGTGTGTGCGTGTGTGTGCGTGTGTGTGCCGCCTATGTCTTGCCCCAGGATGACCTGAAGCGGCGGTCCATGTCCATTGATGACACGCCTCGGGGCAGCTGGGCCTGCAGCATCTTTGACCTGAAGAACTCCCTCCCCGACGCTCTCCTGCCCCACCTGCTTGACCGCGCCCCCAACGAGGAGATCGACCGGCACAACGAGGAGCACCGCAAGTCTCACCGCCACCGCGAGCTCTTCGCCCTGCACCCCGCCCTCGATGAGGTACAGCACACGCTGCCAGCCCTGGCCTGCACTCTGCTACAAAGACTACTGATATATGGTTGTGCCTTTAAGCCCTTGCCAGCTCCGGCTTAGACTGGGTATAGTTCAGCTCTTCTCAGATTAATGTGTTTGCCATTCATGATAATGTTATCACCATAGCCCTTTTTATAAGAATTGATGAAGCAGACACAATTCATTTCACACGCTTCCAGCGTGAAAAGACACTTTTGGTCAAATTCATAGTAGGCTACATAGTATATTTCAAGAACCGTTTTTTTTTTATATGCTTATGTTTGTCCATTTCGTTTTCATGTGAATGTGAAGGACGAGCCCATAGAACGCCACTGTGTGCCTGACGTCCCTAAAGAACACTTTGGCCAGAGGCTACTCGTCAAGTGCTTGTCCTTGAAGTAAGTGGAGGACGGCCTTTAAAAGCCTTTTAACTGTGCACTCTTTTTAACTGCCGCTTTCTGCTGACCCGTTCCTTTTCCCCTTGAAGGTTTGAGATAGAAATCGAGCCCATATTCGCCAGTTTGGCCTTATACGATGTCAAGGAAAAGAAAAAGGTAAGCTGTTATGCTTTCCTCAATGCCACACGGCCCTGAGTTGTTGGGTCACTCTGGGAAACTATTAAAAGTGTTTGGAAGCCAACATGAATTAGATGAGTTGACTACAAAAGCTTAGGTAGTGGGCCTGCTATCCTTGTGAGAAAGCACTTAAATCATACTATAATACTATGTATCCCCCCCCCCACACACACACACACACACACACACACACACCCTCCTCCTTTACTCTAACAAACACTAGAGGGTAGCAGTGACCATAATGAACAGATTGAGAAATAAGTCATTCTAACACACACACACACACACACACACACACACACACACACACACATTAAGATTGAACCCTAGCTCAACATGATTAACTCTCTTGTACGTGTAATTAGCAACATTCACATGTCTCCCTCAGATATCAGAGAATTTCTTCTTCGACCTGAACTCGGAGCAGACCAAGGGCATGTTGCGTCCACACATCCAATCAGCAGCCATCTCCACCCTGGCCCGCTCCGCTGTCTTCTCCATCACCTACCCCTCCCAGGACGTCTTCCTGGTCATCCAGGTGAGCCACACGCATCACTTCCTATCCGCTAGGTTTATCTCACCTTTATTTCACCTCCATGACTGTCAAGTGAAGTTTATTAGCCATTTTGCTAATAACATAATAACAGCTACACAAACATGACACTAATAGGGGTCCTGATAAACAAATAAACACACAAAACCCTAAGCTAACAAATACATACACAAACATCAATAGATTAAATAGATTAAATACATGATATGAATAGGATAACGTGCTCAGTAGGCTATGAAGAATGACACCGGAACATACTGTATGAATGAAAAGGCATGCTGTGTGTGAATAGTCAACTGATGACCTCCCCTGCCTGTTGCCTGTCCCTAGCTGGAAAAGGTATTACAGCAGGGAGACATTGGAGAGTGTGCTGAGCCCTACATGGTCTTCAAAGAGTCTGACGCAGCCAAGGTAAGATCGATTATATCATATGATGTGACAAATAAGCCGATGTCCTTCATCCCTCTCTCTGAAAAACAAACAAAAATAAACTATTGACTGAGTGTAAAATAGGTTGAAGATAGTGGTCTGTGGATCAATTCAGTTAACAGATGCATAGAAAGTTCGATTCACCGTGTCCTCCTCAAACCTGCAGAACAAAGAAAAGCTGGATAAATTGCGGGGCCAGTCGGAGCAGTTCTGCACACGTCTGGGTCGGTACCGTATGCCCTTTGCATGGACCGCCATCCACCTGATGAACATCGTAAATAGTGCGGGCAGCCTGGAAAGAGACACGGAGCTGGAGATGGGACTGCCAGGTCAGACTGGGCTGAGAGGGACTTAGTGATAGAAGCTTACACTTTTTAGTCTAAAATAATACAGTAAATAACAACCACGTAAGATTAGGAAGTAAAAATAGCTGATAAAAACAATAAAGCATGTGATCAGGGAAGCCAGCCTCATGGGTCATTCGAGGATCATTTGTGTATGACCTTATGAGAGTATGAACTTTTGACCTTGTGATGTCATGACTGTGACGCTGACCTTGGTTCTGATCTTGTGTTGCTCTGCAGAGCGTAAAGGCTCGTGGTCGGAGAGGAGGAACTCTAGCATTGTGGGACGTCGCTCCCTAGAGAGGACCACCAGTGGGGATGAGTCATGCAGCCTGACCAGCTTCAGACCCGCCACCCTCACAGTCACCAACTTCTTCAAACAGGTCTGGACAGGACTTCTACACCTCTCACACTTCAACACACACCACACTACACACCTGCTGAGGTACACTGATAAAGCTCCAACACTCGGGCTCAAACGCTGTGTGTGTGTGTTTTGTGTGTGTGTGTTTTGTGTGGCAGGAGGGGGACAGATTGAGTGATGATGACCTGTATAAGTTCCTGGCTGACATGAGGAGGCCGTCCTCTGTGCTGAGGAGACTGAGGCCCATCACAGGTACAGTAACACCACATCCATGAACAAGACCCACTGAATACACTGGTAATGTGATTGTTGTCATGGTATACTTTGATGATGATACAAAGCTGACTGGGGACAAGTTTGTATTGGAAGCTTCATAGGAGACTTGTAAATATAGCTATTTTAGCAAAACATTTTCCCGTGATCAGATGTTCAAGACTCTCAAGATTTTATTACAGTGGGATCAAGTTTGACAGCCAAATATCTGCATCATCATGTCAGTGTTACAGAGCTACACGCATGTTTGGGTGTCTCCAGTGACGTTCCACTTTACCAGAGAATTGTATCTTCATATTATTTGAGTGGTGAGATGTCCTGTATCTCTTCTTCTTCCAGCCCAGCTGAAGATCGACATCTCCCCGGCTCCAGAGAACCCCCACTACTGCCTGACCCCAGACCTGCAGCAGGTCAAGCCCTACCCAGACAGCAGGGTCCGCCCCACCAGGGAGATCCTGGAGTTCCCACCCAAGGATGTCTACGTGCCCAACACCACCTACAGGTGACCACCCTGCAGCCCAATGTTACCTACCCACTGTAACAGTGTTTACACAACATACAGGCCTTTTACATAGATATCAATGTAATGAACTGCAACATAATATCACGCCACGTCCCTGTGTGACTGTTGGACGCACTCGTCTTGTGTTGACCTCTCAGCCCCTGGTTGCTATTTTCTACAAGGTCACTGAAAGACGCTTATCAGACGCTTGTGTTGACATGGCCTCTTCACCTCAGGCAGTGTTTGTTTACCAGTAGACAGGCCGACCTAGATTAGCTCATGCCAACTTTAGTAGCTCTACAGACAACCTGGCAAAGAACGCGGTACGGAAGCTGTGAGCCCTGGCAGCGCTTACTTACATACATTCATTTGCATATGTTTTGATTGGACAGTGTAATTGATCTGGGTGCATGTTGTCAGCCCCTCCTCTACAGGAGTCAGTTAATGCAAATGATGCGGAAGCTTTCCGTTTTTAGAACAGATGTTATCAAGGACTTTGTTTAGGTGAGAGACTGACACGACAGGTGACAGACACACGGTCACATAGACAAATAAGTCCTTAAGGTGCCGTCACGCACGGACCTGCTTAAAGAGACACTTCACCATTTTGTAATCTCATATTAAGCCACTTAGTATGGTCTGTAGTAAAAAAGATAAGAGGAAAGGCCCCCCTATGACGTCATTGGTAGCATTAGACCATCTGCCTAGATGGGTATTTTTCATGGCAAAAAACAAGACCAGACTCAGGGATCTGTTTTGATTATGTTTGTTTTATTTGTCTTTATAAATATGATTTACCAGTGCCTCTCTGATAGGGTTGAAGTATTAGTAAGAAACTAAATATGTACAGTACATACATGCAGAAAGATAACAAAGAGTTAGAAAGGAGTCAATATGACTCAGTTACATAAGAATAAATGTGAATGACCTCTGACCCTAACATTATGGAAATTGTTTTAAATACAGTATAAAGTTAAAAAAGACATTGAACAAACTAAGCTGATAAACATATGAAGATGTTTGCATGGTTTAGCTATCTTGTAGATATTTGTGTGCTCAGCAACATGCAGAACGTGCAGTACAAGTCCAAGTGATACCTGCGCATAATCTCATGCGTTGGATAGAAGAGCTAAGGATAATGCTGTCTCATGCAGCTCATTAATTTAAGATAATTTAAAAGTATCTGTAGCATATAGTGGTTTCAGTTGTGTATAATAGCTGAGGAATCAGCCTGTGTTAGTAGTACAGTGCTGTGAAATGTTGCAGTCAATGTTAAATCTGGCGTTCCTGACCAGAACTCGCCTCTTCAGAAATCCCTCCCTGGTTTGACCCAATGATACTATTAGCATTTCTGGAACAACCTGTAGAGGTTACTGACCAGCAAGGATTGTGTCACGTTGATCGGACGTCTTTCTCTCTGATATAGATAAGAATATTTTTGGCTGTTTTCCTGTTGGCCAACAAGCTAACTCAGACAGACAGTTGGCTTGGAGCAGTCAATCTGATGTTACTGTGCTAGCCAGGTGTAATGGGGGGGAGGGGGGGGGTCATTGGAAACTTTCGGCGAGAAGGGCAGGTCGTATGGAGATCTTGGTAGACTTCAGGGAGTAGGAGGTCCCTATGCTGGGCTTCCAGTGGATCCCTTTCCTCCGCAAAGAACGACTTTTTGACCTCAACCACATGTACCTCCCGTTCAGGTTGGTGTCACCACAGGCGTTGAACCACCAGCCACCTGCAAAGGTTTGTCAAAAACATCTGTTAAAATCTGATATGATATACATCTTAAACAGGTTTCCCGTCAGAACAATTGAAACAGGTGCGTAGTCAGTCTCTACCACTGCAGTGCATTGTATAAGGTGTTTAGTCAGTACCTGTGTAGTTGCGGGCACAGTTGGAGTCCTCCTGGTTGTCATTGTCGCGGTCCTTGGTGGAGAACCTCATGCCTGTGTGGTTGCCCATGGCGTCGGGTAGGTCTCCAGACAAATGGGTCAGGTGGAGGGTGTAGTGGGTCGCCGGGCCCTCCAGGGTGAACAGGTACTCCGCTGAGCGCTTCTCCTCCTTCCAGTCTTCCAGCTCAATGCGCAGGATGGAGTCGCTCTGACCTGCCAGGCTGTGGATCTTCCTCAGGCCCAGCCAGAACTCTCCTGTAACACACAGACAACACTTGGTCAATAAATGGCCAAATGACTGTCTTGGACAAGTACTAAGCCTTGATACTTTATACTTTGTTCCCTCTCACCTATGGCGCTCAAGTCTTAAAACAAGTTTCAACACTTGATACTCCTTTTCCTTAGCCTCTGGCAGCATGTTGCAGTCATAGTATTGTGACATATTAAGGACCAGTGAAAAAAAGAAACACTGAACTATTCGTAGCCGAAGGACCTGTCGCTCTATCGGAATGCAGTATGACTGTATGGGCTGGGATCCAAGTCTGGCTCGTTTTAGTGCCGCTGGTGCACTGTGGAGTCAGACAATAGAAGAAGCTAATCTGTCAACTGGGACCTGATAGGCTACAATTACTGCTTCCTATGGGCGCTTCCTTCAGGAAGTACTTAAGAATGCTGCAGTGGATGTTTCCTTTTCAATGAAAGCCAATAGGCTTTTTGCACTGGACAGGATTCTAAGGGGAGTGATTAATCAGGTCTTCTTCATCTTATCACAGGATAAGGATTATCACCTTTAACTCAGAACAAAGATTGAGCTGTATATTGACTGTCCTTACTGATACACTCAAACCGTGTACAGTGTGAAAAATAAGCTGGACTCACGTTCCAGATCTCCAAATCCGTTCTCGTATTTCTCCCATGTCTGGTCAAAATCCACGGATCCGTCGTCCCTGCGTTGGATGACTGTTGAGCCCCCCTCTGTAGAGTAGTAGAAGAAGGTTTAGTAAACCAATGAGGAACAAGTATGCTAACACCACGAGGTCCAGCCTGATAAGTGTCCCTGTTCTTCCCCTTTAGAGATGAGGGCACTCATAGCACTCATTTCCTCTGGTGTCCGCCTGTGTTGTGGTTATCTAAGGCAGGATGACCCTGCTTCCAATACAATGGATTCAGTTTAGTCTGGTATCTTCACTCAGGTTTTGTTATCTATCTAAGTTAATTGTAGATAGTTAGGCTATTATGTAATGCAGAGAAATAGTTTGACTTGTGGAAGCTCTGAATTGTTTCTCAGAACTGTTACAGTATCTCAGGATACTCTAAGATAATGATTGAAGTGATGGTTCCTTACCTGAACTCATTTCACAGTAGACGTTGAATGGCTCTGATTGGTTTGGCTTGATAGGGAATACTCCGCTGTTCTTCTCTCCTCTGTTGAAGAGCTCACTGCAGTCCACAGGTAGGTCTGAAACACAAACACAGTACGAGCACATGGGTCAGGAAATGGACTGTCGTTCATTTCTGTCACTGTCTCATATAGGCTAGCATGATTGAATTATATATTTCCGTGTCATATAGTATGTGATATATGACGCACTAAAATATATCAAACAGATATACATGCTAGCAGTTCCTGGAGTCTAGATGCCCTTACCGCTTGTCTCCAGGCCAGTAGAGGTGTTTGTTAGATATTCAAATGGGTCGGGTGTCTCTGGGTCGGAATTTTCTACTTTCTGAACTGTCTCTTGGAAATTGTCGTCGCTTAGCTGAAACAGAAGGCAATCAGTCCATTATGCATTGGTCTTTATCACAGAAATATGTTAATATCAGTGCCCTCAAATGTAACAGTGGCCTTTTATTAAGGAAAAGGACCAGCAGAGATGTGTAGACTGGCTACCTTTTCCTCCAGATTCTTGATCTTTCCTTTCTGGTTGTCGAGCTGGTCGTGCTGCTCCCTCACGGCTTTCAGCAGCTCCGTGATCGTCCTCTCCTGAGCATCGATCACATTCTGAAACAGCCAAGTCAACGGTGACTCTTTACTGCTCATGTCAGCATTATTTTAAAGAAATTTTTTTCACTTTAGATGAAGTTTTGATTTTGGAAGACTCTTTGCAAGTGCATTATGTTTTGACTGAGAAACCAGTATTCATTAGGTTGCAATTTTTTTATAAATATGCAGAAATGTGGGCTGGTTTTTGTTTTTTCTACACAAAAGCGTCACAATCTAATTTTTTGGCATAAGTGGGAGCTCACCTTCAGTGATGCAATCTCGCTGAGCTGCTCGTGCGGGAGCATGCTCTCCGACAGGCCCTTCAGCTTCTCCTCCAGCCCGCCCACCTTGCTCTGCAGCTGGCTCCTCTCCTGCAGGATACTGTTGATCTTGGAGTTGATCTCCAGTGACAGGTTCCGGATCTCCTCGTTGTTGGCCTTGAGGAACGACGTGGTCTTCTTCAGTTCCTCCTCCTCCTCCTTGATCTCGGAGGTAACCACTGAGAGCTGATAGAAGGAGCGGTCAAAAATGTTGAGCTTCTGGAAGATGTCGTTGATCTGTGCCTTGGTTTTCTGGACGAACTCCTTGAGGCTCTGGCCCAGCTGGAGCAGGCCGTTGGCAAGCAGACGCACATCGTCTAGCATGGCGAAACGAGACTTGGCCTCGACTGGAGCCTGCGTCTGGCCCTGGGCCCGGGAGGGCACGGTGGGGTACGGCACCCCAGCGGAGTCCAGAGTGGGGAGGGCCATGGCCAGAACCACCAACATCAACAGGCTGATCACCTTCATGGTTAAATCTCTCTATGACGTGGAATAAAAAAGAAGTAATCTCTATTTCTCTCTTACTCTTTCACTCTGCACCTCTCCCTCTACCTCTCTCTGTCTCCCTCCCACTACCTCTCTCTCTCTCTCTCTCTGCTAGAAAGATGTCCGAGCAGCAGGATGGCCTCTGTTATATACCCCAGGCCAGCGAGGGGAGGGGGGATTAGTTGATCATTAAGCCCTGTTATGCTTGAGCTACTGTGCCCCCTGAAATCCCCCCGGGAGCCCCCCCACCAGAACAAACAAATCACAGCAGTGAGCGAATAGCAAATACACCCCTTCAGCTACCCCCCCTGCCCCCCCCTCCCCCATTACCCCCCAAATCCCCCCCTCACCCCCCTCCACCACCACACCCTACTCCATCTGCAGTGCCCCCGCTTTGGCTGATCAGCAGAAACCCAACAATGGCCATCAGAGTTTTGATGGATCACTGCTCTGATCAATCTCACCTCATAGCTGCACGCCTCACTCTGATTGATAATGCTGCGTGCAATTGATGTCTCTGGGTTTGATTTAACGTCCTGCTGAATCAGCCCAGCATCACTCTCTGGTGCCTCTCATTGGGTTTAGCTCAGAGGTACGCTGTATGTAATGGTGGGGTTGTCATCATCGCTATGGTTTTGCTGAAGTTGGCATTGGGGGGTTGACTAATGTGATAAGTTTGGACAGTGTGAACTCATCATCTTTGTTTTATTGTTTGGCCTTTCTATTTTGATTTACTGTTTCCTTCTGAAGACTGATGATGATGATACGCCAATCCTGACTTGTGAAAAGAAATGGAGGAACTATACAGATTTGCTTGCAGCTTTTACAGGACTCTTTGGCATACAGTGTGTCCAGTCATAAAACGCTTATCTTTTATAGGGAACACTTAGTCTGTGGTCTCGCACAGCTGTTCAGCCAAATACCTCTCCCCACACACACACACACACACACACACACACACACACACACACACAATTGCAAACACACCCATTGGTAAAATTGTGGTCTTGTGTTGCCATATTTGCACAATTCAGTTCTGTAATCTGACTGCTGCAATCAGCGTTTTTCTTTGTGAGCATCCTTTGTTGCTGCCTACTACAGCTTAGCTAAGCTTATTTTAATGCTCCCAATAATCTGACTACGTTGAGCACATTTGGTCCAAGGCTCAACAGCATGTTTAAATGTCGATCAATGGCTAGATTACATTACCATATGTTGCTGTGTGTGGGTCAAGAGAGTGGGCTCCCATACCCGTTTTCACATATATAAACTTGTGTCCAAATGTTATTTGCACTGTACTGTGAAGTATTTTGACGATTCATATCTTCTGCAGTGCGTGTTAATAGATTCTTCACAAAATGTAGGATTAGGTCTGTCAGTATGATTACAGGTGTAGGCAACTCCAGTTCATAGCTATGCAGATATGGTGGTTATTTGCTCATGTGAAGAGAGTAAAGAGACCCGAAACGTATCAAGTAAGCGTGGGTCTCTGAGCAAACACAGGCCCTATCTGTGGTTTGCTTGCTCGCTCAGCATAAACTTGGTGACTTGATTCACAAACCCAATATGTTTTTCTTATTGCTCATGCCCCTGTCTTACTGGGACATGTTGTACAGGGGTTTTGTTGTACGGTCATGTTGTACACTGACAACCTGACAACCAGCTTTCCCCTGGTTCCATTCTCATCTTCCGGATGACCTCTTTGATCTCTACATGACCTTAAAATTAGTCCGGAGGATCTTTGGCGATTTCCTGACATTTGTGGTCCATGCAGGGGTTGTTCACTGTCCCCACAGAACTGTGAAATAGTCTAATTGTCTCCTACACCTCCCCTTTATTTGTCCCCTACACCTCCCCTTTATTTGTCCCCTACACCTCCCCTTACACACATGCAAGGCACATGCAAGTTCACTTCTAAGTGAAGGATCTTTCCCAATATCTCTCACACCATAATTCATGTAATAATATTCCAGACCCACCATCCCTCACACTCTGCATGCATGTCTCCCTTACCGTAACAGACTGTCTGTGTCACCAGGCCTGGTGTGGAGGACTTGGCCTTAATCTCTGTTTGTAGACTCTGTAAACAACGGCCTCATCCCTTTGTGTACCCACAGCCCCAACATAGGAGTTTTTTTTTTTTTTTTTTGTGAGTGTAGGGTGTAGGTTGCGTCAGAGGCCCAGGGTTGGAGGGGGTTCTGTGAGTGTAGGTTGGCGGGGGGCAGGGTTTTGAAATATGCTGATCCTCATACATGGTTAGGTTGGTTGAGTCATGTTATTGAGTAACCACCAGATATTAATCTGATGAGCCCTATGGACCAATAGGAGAGATTTGCCTTTTGTTAAAAATGGAGGTACCTCCAGGCCTATGAGGCCAATGAGCCTAATGTTGGGGAGATACTGGACTGCAATTATTGTATGCTATTACAATCAGCATTAATGTTTGAAACCAGTAAAAGGGATTCCCACGTTTTTGAGTGCGTTGTCATCACAGCTGCGATTCACAGGGACCCTTCCCTGCAGAGCCATCTACGTCAGAGTGGTCTCTCTCCTCAGCTGCGGCTGCTACTGACTTCCTGTGGTCATCACCCCAGAAACCTTAGTTTCACCCTATGTATACCACTCAGTGGAGTGGAGAGCCCTGGGGGAAACAATGGTTGGAAGCGTAATGTAACTCACTACACCTTAACCCTTAGCTACCCGGACCCATTTTTCCTTGCATGAAAATTAAGCAGTGCCCAAGGAGACCCCCCCCCACCCCCCACCCCAACACTCATATCAATAGTTATGCAATGTTGCCTGCATGCATTATGCACAATGTTGCCTTTTTAAAAAAAAATGTTTTACAAATATAGGCAGTTTAACACACTATGTTAACTGCATACAGTATGTCCAGCCTCTGAATGTAAGTTTTCATTCAGCTTTTGAGACTAAAAAATTGTATTTTACCTGAAAGCCTATACAAAGCATAAATATGTGATTACAGTCCTTAACACCCAATGTTACGTACATGCAACATTAGCATTTCAAGTGACTATGCCTTCGCCAAATTCTCTGCATTTTTCTTAAATTGACTCTCTGGACATCTAATGAGCATTTTGTATCCACTTAATTTCAGTAACTCACCCTTTTGACCATGTACAAGACTCTTTCGGAGGAGCAGAATTTCTGTGTTTACAGACTTGTGAATTCCACCATTTTTCCGAGAGAACTTATGCTGGTGTGATTACAACAATCAGCTACCAGAAGGTGTGAAACGTGTTTATTAGGATCTCTTGTTCAAGACAGTAGTTTCCTTTTGCCAATTGAACGTGTACAGACATTTTACCAGGTGTTTCAAGACATTGTCGCTATACTATATGCATCATTGGGTGTTAAAGGGTTAACCTTGTGAAGAGATTCCATTGAATAGGCCAGGGTTATTCAATTTACATTAAGCCTCGGATTTCTTCAATTTTAGCCTGATCACTCAAAAGACTGAAAATTGAAAAAAATTTAGCCCAATCTGACAGGAATTTGTACCTTGGCGTGCCACAGTAAATCGGATCATGGGCGGATGGCACGGTTTGCCTGGAATATGCCATATAATAATGGACTTGCATGCTGCAATTACCTCTTTGCTCTTTATGAATGACCATGTACATGATCCTGAGGCCGAGAATGTAGGTCAGCTATAGAGTTCATGTGGGTCCAGGGTGATTGACAGGACAAGCCTCCTTTCTCCACCAATCAGTGGCTACCCTGATGGCCTTGCTCACTACATAGCGGGGGAGGGATGGGACACTGACCTATTGATGACTGTGAAAACTGTACATGCTGTACAAGTGTTTGGTTTTTTACTTTCGTCAGCAAAGCAGCAATATCATAGGGGATGTCATAATCATTCAAAGAAGAATAGTGAAGAAAGCTGTCCATCTTATAATGGTCAAAGATGTGTCAAAGGAGTGCAAAAGCAGAGAAAAAGACAGATGGTGGTTTTGTGTTGGAATCAAAAGAATATGTTTATTGAACATGACTGTAATATTGGTTGCGTTCAAATGACTAATATACAGTGCCTTCGGAAGGTATTCAGACCCCTTCACTTTTTCCACATTTTGTTATAGACTCAATATAAAATGGAAAACACAATTATAGATATGAGAGAGATTACTGTCTAAAAACCTGTTTTCGCTTTGTCATTCTGGGGTATTGCGTGTGGATTGATGGCAAATTCTTTTAATTTAATCCATTTTAAATTGAGTCTATAACACAACAAAATGTGGAAAAAGTGAAGGGGTACTGAATACTGAATATTTTCTGAAGGCACTGCCTTTGTAACCCTGATTGGTTACAACAATAACCTGCTGGATATCACTCACTGTCAGTGGAGCTAGTGGAGGGACAAGACAGGGCTCATGGTAATGGATGGGACGCAATCAGGAATGGTATCAAACACATGTTTGGTATGTTTGATACCATTCAATGAGCCTGTCCTCTGATTTCTCCCTCCACCAGCCTCCCCGGCTCACTGTTGGTTTTATTTCACATGTTTTTAGTTTAATATTGCACATTGAGTAAAGAGTGTGCGTGTGTTTCAGGAACCTGCTGTACGTGAACCCACAGAGCCTGAACTTCGCCAACCGACAGGGCTCTGCCCGAAACATCACAGTGAAAGTGCAGTTCATGAATGGGGAGGATCCCAACAATGCCATGCCGGTATGCAAAAACACACACACACACACACACACACACACACACACACACACACACACACACACACACACACACAATGCACACTGACGCATGACATTTTACAGTTCAGAATCAAATTTTGAGTTTGTTGTTTAATGTGCTGTGAATGGTATCAGAGCTATTTGTATACTGTAGCTTATCAAAAGAGCTTTTCCTGGTAGAGTTACACAATTGTAAGCCTGACAAATTTCCTAGAAATGCGTGATAAAAAAAATAACAACTGACCCAGTCGACCCAAACAGGAGTGTGTTTTAATATCTGCTGTATGTTGCCTACCATCATCAGCAATGTAATGTCTGCTCGACTGTCTGTTTGACTATCTACCTGACTGTCTATCTGACTATCTACCTGACTGTCTGTTTGACTATCTACCTGACTGTCTATCTAGCTATCTGTCTGACTGTCTATCTAGCTATCTGTCTGACTGTCTATCTGACTATCTACCTGACTGTCTATCTGACTATCTACCTGACTGTCTATCTAACTATCTATCTGACTATCTGTCTGACTATTTATTTGACTATTTGACTGACTGTGACTTTCTTCATCGTCTCCTCCAGGTGATTTTTGGCAAGTCCAGCTGTTCCGACTACACCAAAGAGGCCTACACTTCTGTGGTGTATCATAACAGGTGAGTACCTAGCAGGGGTGGGGCCAATTCCATTTCAATTCCATCAATTCATAAAGTTTCTTGAAACTCCAATTCA
This sequence comes from Argentina silus, assembly GCF_951799395.1. Taxonomy (NCBI): domain Eukaryota; kingdom Metazoa; phylum Chordata; class Actinopteri; order Argentiniformes; family Argentinidae; genus Argentina; species Argentina silus. The sequence continues at coordinate 18,357,887 of NC_139660.1, read as the reverse complement.
AATTCTAAAGCTTTTTTATTTTACATTTACTGTACAGTAGAATGTAGAACACGCACACACCGTTGAGTTGTTGGGACATACAGTATATCCAGATTTGAGCAGTTTATTGAAAATGAATGCCCTTTTTTCAATGAAAATTGAAATTCAATTCACTTCCTTTTTTTTATTGTTGGAATTGAATGGAATTGGCCTCAACCCTGGTGCCTACTACTACTCTCAGATAGAGATGTATTAGAGGGGCAATCACATGCTTATAGACGTGTCAATTGCTAACATGGTTTGAACTGAATTTCCGCTTCAATCACAAGCATCGGACACAGTAGCATTGGTTTTCCCCAAAGCACACACATGTACAGAACATACTGCACGTAGGCATTTTATTTAGCTGCTTATTGATGATGCTTATTCGTTTGAGATTCCAAATGCATGATTTAATCAGATATTTAGGAAATATGTGGTTGATGATTGATATTGAGAGTTTACATAAGCAATATTTGTATGGGAAAGCCTGCTGATTAGTGCTTTTCACGAGACTGCTGCTGGTGATTGGAGATAAACAGTAAGATTGCTTTAGAGTTTAGAATATCCATTTTCTGAAGAGCCCGGAAGTGATGTGCAAACGTCCATTTTTGCTGTTAGGCCTATATTTTCTTTACCGTTCACCAACAGTTGTCTTGGAGAAAGAAATCAATAGCTCTGTCAATCACTGTTGGGGTGTTGTCCGTGGGCCGTCCTTGGCCCAGGTCTCCTCTCTCTCCAAGAGCTGCAGACTCATGTTTTATCACCACACTTAACATGTGCTTTATGACACGGCCAGGGGTCTGTCGTTCATCATCCAGGGGTCACACCACCAAGGTTAAAGTTAATCAACCTGTGACCGTCAGGCCAGGTGACTAGGGTAGTCATCCATCATGAGCTGCCTGGCCAGGCCCAGTCCAGTCCAGTCGAATCCAGTCCAGTCCAGTCCCATCCCGTCCAGCCCAAGCCAGCAGCTCTGGCTTTGGTCAAAGACATGGCTTCATACAGTCAGCATTTCACACATAGGCCTAGATATCAGACAAGTGTCTTGTATGTATCTGATGAATTTAAGGGTTAACTTCTTCTTTCAAAGATATCATATATTTGGAAAGGTTCCACCTTTGCACTTTGGATGTTTGGTTTTAATCCCGTCAGCCAATAATGTGTTATCTTTTCCTTTTGGGGAAAAGGTTGCTCCAGCTCCTGCTCCTTTGAACCGAGGATGCTTCTTCCCTTCCCTGTATCCACAAACAATCTCTTATTTCCGATGAGAAAAAGGGGGCTGCTTTTATGAGGATGTTTAAGCCCATTTGAAGCCCTGACCACGGCTCTCTAATCTTTGTTATCTTTCCCAGATCCCCAGACTTCCACGATGAGATGAAGATCAAGCTCCCGGCCTCTCTGACCGACCACCACCACATCCTCTTCACCTTCTACCATGTCAGCTGCCAGCAGAAACAGAACACACCCCTGGAGACCCCCGTGGGCTACACGGTACTAGATGCACACTCTCTCTCTCTCTCTGTCTTTCTTTCTTCTCTCTCTCATACACTCTCTTGCTCTCCCTCTGTCTCTCTGTCTCTCTCTCTCTCTCTCTCTCTCTCTCTCTGAAGATATTATCAAAAAAATATGAGCTCTTTTGTTTCTTCAAGCTCTGATGTTTTTGTTCAGCTCCTGACTGTCTCTTCTTCTTTCTTCCCCTCTCAGTGGATCCCCATGCTGCAGAACGGCCGCCTGCGGACAGGACACTTCTGTCTGCCTGTGTCTCTGGAGAAACCTCCCCAGTCCTACTCTGTACTCTCCCCAGACGTAAGTCACCGGTGGCCATGTTGTCACTGACCCTGTTCAGAAACATCAGATGGCACCGAATGGCCTGTGTCCTCTGCTGAACAGATTACTGATTGCATCATGTTGACAAACATGCAGTTGAAATGAATGTGATCGTGGGTAGTTAGTTGAACGTCTATGGATGCTTCCTTGTTGACAATCAATAGACATGCAGTAGTCTGTTGATAGACTATTTGTATTGAAGACTGTTTAGACTCATGTTTGTAGAGCATTTGTAGTGTAGATGGACTGTCCAAATAAAGTGTTACCAAATGTGACACTGAATGATCCGTGTAATTTATTCCCTAGGTCCCTCTCCCCGGGATGAAGTGGGTTGATAACCACAGAGGAGTGTTCAACGTTGAAGTGACGTCCGTCTCCTCCGTCCACACACAGGTAGTTTAACACCACCACTACCTCACCATCACCACGACCACCACCACTACCACTACTACCTCACCACCTCCACCACCACCACTGTCCAGCAAGAAAACCCTTCTGCTCCCCATTAATATTCCCTCCCAGTCATACACACACACACACACACACACACACACACAGTCTGTGTTAACGGATCAGAGCCAGATAGATGTCAGAGCAGGTTGTGGAAGGAGCGAGAGCAATTATAGCCCTCTCCCCCTCCCCAGTTCATTAGTGACTGAACGTCTGTGGTGTAATTTAGTAAGGCCCACTCCATCTCTCAGTTGGCTGTAGTGTGGAGAGGAGAGGAGAGGAGAGGGTAGAGTGTGTTTTCCCCAGGAGCTTTACTGCTCCTAAAGTGGCTATAAATCACTGGCCTCTCCTGTACTCACTGCAGGGTTAGAACCTCCTCTCCTGTGCCCTGCCTCAGCTCCCTGCAGGGTTAGAACCTCCTCTCCTGTACCCTGCCTCAGCTCCCTGCAGGGTTAGCACCTCCTCTCCTGTACCCTGCCTCAGCTCCCTGCAGGGTTAGAACCTCCTCTCCTGTACCCTGCCTCAGCTCCCTGCAGGGTTAGAACCTCCTCTCCTGTGCCCTGCCTCAGCTCCCTGCAGGGTTAGAACCTCCTCTCCTGTGCCCTGCCTCAGCTCCCTGCAGGGTTAGAACCTCCTCTCCTGTACCCTGCCTCAGCTCCCTGCAGGGTTAGAACCTCCTCTCCTGTGCCCTGCCTCAGCTCCCTGCAGGGTTAGAACCTCCTCTCCTGTAACCAGTCTCAGATTCTAGCTCCAACCACAGCTGGCTCAATTCTCTCTCTCTTTCTCTCTTTCTCTCTTTCTTTCTTTCTTTCTTTCTTTTCAGGACCAGTACCTGGACAAGTTCTTTGCGTTGGTCCACGCTCTGGACGAGCACATGTTCCCGGTGCGGATCGGCGACATGCGCATCATGGAGAACAACCTGGAGGCGGAGTTAAAGTCCAGTATCGCAGCGCTGAACTCCTCCCAGCTGGAACCCGTGGTCCGTTTCCTCCATCTGCTGTTGGACAAGCTGGTTCTGCTGATGGTGCGCCCACCCGTCATCGCAGGACAGATAGGTACTGTACCACTCACAGCTGTGACACACACACACACACACACACACACACACACACACACACACACACACACACACACACACACACACACATCCCATCATCGCAGGACAAATAGGTACTCTACCATTGACACCTGTGACACACAAGGCCAGGAACTGTGACTAATAACCCAAATGGGGGAAAAAAAAACAAAAAAACATTTAGTAAAGAGAAAAAGTGTGACAGTTCAAAGCACAAGTTTAAAAATGACCTCATTTGGTTTTGAGTCATAGACGTGTTTTTGGCTCTCTTTTCTGCCCACACTTTACTGTGCCCACACATCAAGTACTTCTGACGGCTGGGCACAGTGAATGCCTGGTTTCTTTACTGCCGTGTCAAGTATTTTGTCCCCCCTGTCTTTTCCCTCTGTGTAGTGAACCTGGGCCAGGCCTCCTTTGAGGTTCTGGCCTCCATCGTGAACCGGCTCCATAAGTACCTGGACACCAGCCAGGACCAGCACGGACGCAACAGCCTGCTCTCCTCCTACATCTTCTATGTGTTCCGTCTGCCCAACATGGACCCCAACTCCCCCTCACCAGGTACTGTACTACACACTGCTGTCTCTCTCTCTCTCTGTCTCTCTCTGTCTCTCTCTCTCCCCCTCCCCCTCCCCAGGAACACACCCATCTCTATCCCCCTTTTCTAGCTCTTTCTTTCTAGCTCTTTCTTTCTAGATCTTTCTTTCTAGCTCTTTCTTTCTAGCTCTTTCTTTCTAGATCTTTCTTTCGACCTCTTTCTTTCTACCAGAGTGGACATATTGTCTGAGGCTTTGTTGTTGAAATGTGACACTGAATAGTTCTAGTCGGAAAGCTGAGCTCCTACAGCTCCCAGCCTGTCCCTTATCTCTCTTGGCTCATGCAGGTCCTCTGTTTTACTGCAGGGATGTCTGTCTACCTGAATAGGCCTAGTGTACCTCTTGTATTTCTCCTCTTTACTAGAGTGAACATATCTACTCTTTATTCCTCTTTAGAATACTGCAATTGAAGAGTCGTGAACTTAAAAGCGTTCCTTATTGGTTCCTTCCTCATGCCTTTTCCTCATATGTGATTGGTCCCTTGCTGCCCATACGTCCTGTTGTGCGCCTCTTACTCCCTCCAACCAATCACCTTCTGATCCTCCTCACACACTGTGTTGTGTGTGTGCTACCAGGACCAGGAGGACTGGGCGGTTCAGTCCATTACGCCACCATGGCCCGGTCCGCCGTGAGGCCCGCCAGCCTCAACCTCAACCGCTCCCGTAGCCTTAGCAACAGCAACCCAGACATCTCTGGCACGCCCACGTCGCCTGATGACGAGGTCCGCTCCATCATCGGCAGCAAGGTATGGGATGACTCCTGACCCCTTGACCCCCAGGCTTGGGTTTCCTTGGGTTTCTCTGTACTTTTGGGGTACAGACAGTCAACCATAGGCCTGTCAGTATGGCTTAGATGAGACTTTTCAATAAGGTACTTCAACACATGTTGCTAGTTTTCTGTAGTCAAGAAGTAACATTGAAGACATTTAGTGATTATCTCTCCAAGTTATTCCAAGTTGTAATCCTATGTCATTTTTGTAACCGGAACATTATTTTGAATACACACTATTCTTGCCTCAAAGTAGCAGTCAGTGCGTGCGTGCTATGAACTCTGACTTGTAGCTAATATTAGCCTATAGCTAATAGACAAACATCAGCTGGGACATCTTATCTCCCTAACCCCTGTACTGTAACACCAACCTGACACAGAACACACATCAGGACAGCCTCAGCAGTTAAGGCATACACAAAAGTATGTCAAAATCTTAGGATACAGTATATGCATTACAGTTAGTTAGTTAGTCGTTCAGTTTCAATGTAATTACACCTTAACATTCAGTTAGTCAGTTAGTTAGTTAGTCAGTAAGTTTCAATTTAAGGCAACCTTAGCATTCAGTTAGTCAGTTTCAATTTGACTAACTGAATGCTAAGGTTGCATTCAATTGAAACTGACTGACTAACTGAATGCTAAAGTTTAATTCGTCAGTTTCAATTTAATGCAACCGTAGCATTCGGTTAATCAGTCAGTTTCAATCTCACTGCTTTCAGCATATTACAGTGTTGTTGATGTAGATTACTTTTCATTGCACTGTGTGGACGGATATCCAGAGGTACACACATTAAAACGTCATTTCAGAGGAAATTAACATTTATAAATTAGTTCAAAGTGTTGAACGTATCAGTCCATGTCTGCAATTGATTTGTGAGTTTATAATCACTGTATGTTGCTTTAGTGTAGGCTTCTAGTGCAATGATTGGGCACTTTACACACATCTTGATTTGATCCCATTAGTGCTTGACAGATGAGTGATATCCTGCCTCTCTGAATGATCTTGCCTAACCTGTGAAGTGACGGATGCAGCCCCTGTTTGATGAATGGAGCCTCTAACGTTACTAAACTACACCTGTCTCTTCCTGTCTCAGAGGGAGGGGATGCCATTTCTCATATGGGAGACGCCATTTTGCATTATCTCTGTTTATGAATCAAGGGCTTGTTAATCTCTATGTGTGGGATAGACTTGAGTTTGATCTTTAACAAGCTAACTTTTACTTCCACTTACTTACGGTCCTCTCTTAACCTCTAACCTTTCGCTGTTCCCTCCCCTGTGCTGCTCTCTCTCTCTCTCGCTCGCTCCCTTGTTCCTGCCTGTGCGTGCCCTGCGTCCTTTGACCTTCAACCCCTCAGGGCCTAGACCGCTCCAACTCCTGGGTTCACACCATGGGGTGTAAGAGCGCCCCCTGGGGATCCAGTCCTGGTTCTGCCTCTGACACCATGCAGGTGGTTCAACCCCCCCCCCCCCGCTAGAAACCCCTCACCTTAACACCAATCCTGATTCACCCCCCCCCCCCCCCCCCCCCCCCCACACACACACACACACACCCAACACTTAACCCCTCCCACGCCCCAGCCACAGCGGCCTCCGTGACCATCCACCCCCATTTTTAGTTTTTACCCTCCTGCTTTCACCAAACGCCTCCCTCCCCTGGTGCTTGGGTTTGAAGCATTTGATTTATTTATTTGATTTATCCTTTATTTTGTTAAGGAGTCTCATTGAGACCATGGTCTCTTTTACAAGGGAGCCCTGCATACACAACAACCATACATCATAGCTCTCATATTCAAACCCTTAGTAGAGTAATGCCTACTGTGATGTCATCTAAAAGGGACAACTGTGGCATCACCCAATCATAGTAGTCCTCAGAGATAGTCCAAGAGGACCACAATGGAGATAAGTCATAGACCTTTTTGCGCCTTTATTCTTGATGATTCTTTATCAAGTGCATAGTTGTGTATTTGCACCTTGTTTTTAAATTATAAAATAAACTAAACTAAAGACTAGATAGGCATCTTCCTACAGGTACATTATCTAAAAGTAAAAACAAAAAATATAGATAGTTTTGCTGCCCCCTATTTTTTTTTTAATATTCTAAAACTTGAGTGGTTCAGAGGCTAGCGTTTTGAAAAGTCCTCTTTTCATTGACGTTCTTCATCCTCTCATTCCCTCCTCCTCAACGTCCCTTCATCTTCACCTTCATTTGATCACCATGCATGACCTCCTACTAATATCATCACAGTGTGGATGGAGCATGTTGCTGCACGTTATATTGGTGTCCGCAGGGTCTGGGTGTGTGTGTGTCTGTGTGTCTGTGTGTCTGTGTGTCTGTTTGTCTGTTTGTCTGTGTGTCTGTATATGTGTGTGTGTGTGTGTGTGTGTGTGTGTGTGTGTGTGTGTGAGAGAGAGAGCTTGCATATGTGAGCTTGGGTGGGTGGGTGTGTGCTTGCGTGTGTGCTTATCTGCTTTTTGTTGTGTTTGTCTGCTTGCTTGTTTCCTGTGTTCATCTTGATATGTTGTCTTCTGTCTTCTGTCATTGTCAAAGTTGATTTGAGGCTCTAGTTATGGCCAAACTTTTTCAGGGGTTTGACTCTGGTGCATCCCCAAAAAATCCAATATCATTTCTTTGGTGATTTCCAAGTTCAGAATTATTTATATTCATTCAATTATCAACATGACAACTTTAGAGTTAAGTTGTATTCCTACTTATGTAACATTTGTATGAAGGTTAACCCAGTTCAGGGCTATATATGGAAAGAAATAATGTTGACAACGTGCATTTTTACAAACTTTTTTTCATGTAAAGATACATCAAGGGTATTTTATGTTTGCTTGTGTGGCACGAAAGTTGTGCAAGCATCCTATAAGTCTGGCCAAATAGTTTGTAATCAAAGTGAATGAACTCGAGCACTTTGTACTATAAGGTCGACATTGGTAAATGCTTTATTGCATCGTTGAATTTATATTACAAGAGCGTGTTTGTATAAATTGTGTTTGCGTCTTTGTGTGTTTGTCTTGCGTGTTGGTTTGATGTGTGTGTGTGTGTGTGTGTGTGTGTGTGTGTGTGTGTGTGCGTGCGTGTGTGCGTGCGTGTGTGCGCGCCTGTGTGTGCACGCGCCTGTGTGTGCGCGCCTGTGTGTGCGCGCGCCTGTGTGTGCGTGCGCCTGTGTGTGTACATGCGTGTGTGAGACTCTGACATCTCCTTCAGCTGAGAAGGTGCTACCACACGCTCCTGTGCTCCTCACTAATCTGTTGTGACCGTTCCATTCATCCCACCCATAGGCCATGGAGCGCAGTGGAAACCGCATGTCTTCCCACACTGAGAGCGCCAGTTTCTTGCAAACTTTAACAGGACGGTTACCCACCAAAAAGGTAGAGCCACTACCGCACAGGGGAGGAGCCAGCCCCCCTCGCCTTTCTGTCTGTCTGTCTGTCTGTCTGTCAGTGGATGTGTGCCTCTTGATTGGATGCTGATTTTGGTGTTATGGTCTTGTTGGATGCAAAGTATACTGTCTGTGCCGCCTCTTGTTGTGAATGACGTTTGATGACAGTGTTGCACAGGAGTGATGTGATGTGATGTAATATGTGTGTGTTGAGTACCATGACTGTAACCTTATCACTTCTTCTATGGGTCAGTGGTGAAACGGCACTCACTTGATGTTTCTATTTAATGAAGCCTCCCTTTTCAGTGTTTCCACACACAGCAGGCCACGTGGATTATTTATTTTCTTTTTCCTTTTTTTGCTTTGTTTTATGTTTTAATAAAGCCGTAATAAGTCTAAAATAAGTTTTTGGAACCCCTGTGTTAACATCATCATTATTTGAGCATTAAAGCCTCATAGATATATGAATGGCAACATTATGTTTACTTCCTGCAATAGTGAATTTTGCATCATCAAATCACTTTTGTAGGAAGTCAATATACGAAAAGGCTAACTGAAGTTATCCTTCAGTACACTTAGGTTGTCTGCACACAGGCATTGTGCTCAATGGTCATCCGGTATATAGTTGGTGAATGTGTAGTTGTAGATGTTGGTAGATGGTCTGTACACTATGACATGTTACCTCACTCCTCCTGGCCCGTGTCCATCTCTCTCTCCCTCTCCTCTCTCTCTCTCTCTCTGTCTCTCTCTCTCTCCCTCTCCCACTCTCTCCTCTCTCTCTCTCTCTCTCTCTCTCTCTCAGCTCTTCCATGAGGAGCTGGCCCTACAGTGGGTCGTGAGCAGTGGCAGTGTTCGGGAAGGAGCTCTCCAACAAGCCTGGTTCTTTTTCGAGCTCATGGTAAGAACAAGAACTACATTACCCATTACCCACAGAGACCCACTGTTTGATTCTCTTGGTGGGCGTGTCAGAGGAGCACTTGAATGCACCATTAGTGACTAGGAAAATCTGCCTCACCTGAATGCCCCTCCTTCCCCCCCTCCCCTCCCTCCCCCCTAAGGTGAAGAGCATCATCCACCACCTGTACTTCACCGACCGCCTGGAGTCACCCAGAAAGAACCGTTTCCCTGAGCGCTTCATGGATGACATCACCGCCTTGGTCAGTACCATCGCTGGAGACATTGTGTCACGCTTCCAGAAGGTAAGGACCAGTCTAAGAACGAACAGTCTCCAGGAGAGGCTGGTGGGAGGGAGAAATCGGAGGACGGGCTCATTGTAATGCGTGGAATGGAATGTGGAATGGTATCAAACACCCTCAACACACGTGTTTGATACCATTCCTCATTCCATTCCATGCATTACAAAGAGCCCGTCCTCCGATTTCTCCTTCCACCAGCCTCCCCTGACTGTCTCTGTTCCTGTTAGGAGTATACCTGAGTGGGTAGCTCCACCACACAATACCTCAGTCTATAACCTCATCTGTGACCCCTGACCCCTGTGTGACCCCCTGACCTCTGTGGGTGACCCTCTTGTCCTGTCAGGACCTGGAGCTGGTGGAGAGGCTGAACACCAGCCTGGCCTTCTTCCTCAACGACCTGCTGTCCGTCATGGACCGAGGCTTCGTCTTCAGCCTCATCAAGACCTACTGGAAGCAGGTACTCACTGACAAACTGACAACGTAAGAGGGGTTGTGGAGGAGGAGGAGGAGGAGGAGGAGGAGGAGGAGGATGATGAAGCCACTAACGTTAGATAAGGAGTATCTCAGTGTGCAGGCTTTCTTCCCAATGTAACACTTCAGAGACATGAAGAGGCAGTAGTTACTGTCGTTATTTCTTGCATGTAGAAATGTTATATTTCATTTAAAAATGAGTGTGCATGTCTCTCCACAGGTGTCCACTAAGCTGTACGCGCTGCAGAACCCCACCCTGGAGTCTCTGAGGCTGGACTTCCTGAGGATCGTCTGCAGCCACGAACATTACGTCACCCTCAACCTCCCCTGCAGCCTCCTCACCCCCCCAGCCTCCCCCTCCCCCTCCGTGTCCTCTGCCACCTCACAGGTGAGGCACACGCACTTCACACGCACACATGCACACATACGCATGGACGTGCACACACACACACACACTTCACAAACACACTGTACACACTATATCTGGAACAGTGATAGTCGTATGGGTGATGCCTCTTCTTTTAATGTCACCACCTCTCCCTCCCTCCACAGAGCTCTGGGTTCTCCACTCACGTCCAGGACCAGAAGATCGCCAACATGTTTGAGCTGTCCGTGCCCTTCAGAGAGCAGCACTACCTGGCCGGACTGGTGCTGACCCAACTGGCCGTCATTCTGGACCCAGAGGCAGAGGGGTCAGTACTCTGTGTGGGTCTGTGCGTGTGGTGCGTGTGTGGTGCGTGTGGTGTGTGTGGTGTGTGTTTGGTGTGTATTGAGAGAGGTTCTCTTCTAACCCCTTCTCTCTCTCTCTCTCTCTGTTTTGTAGAATGTTTGGATTGCACAAGAAGGTGATCATGGTGGTCCATAACCTTTTGTCCAGCCACGACTCTGACCCTCGCTACGCCGACCCCGAGGTCAAGGCCAGGGTCGCCATGCTCTACCTGCCACTCATTGGTATCGTCATGGAAACGCTACCCCAACTGCATGACTTCACAGGTAGAGAATGTATCTCGTCTAAATTTAGCTCCGGGGTTATCAGCTGCCCCAATAAGGTCACTCTCAGATGTTTGTTATCTGTTCCGACTGATAATCTTTTATCCGTCCCCTCCCCCTCTCCCCTTTTCCCTCCTCTCCCCTCATGCAGAGTCTCATAACCAGTGGGGGCGTCCCGGGGCGGTACAGGGGGCCACGGGAGGGACAGGGGGAGACGAGAACGAGGCAGAGGGCAACAGCATGATCAGTCAGACCGTTGCCGCGGCGATAGCAGGGACTTCCGTCCCCCAAATGTCCCGGCCCAGCAGCTTCCTGCTCAACCCGCAGGTAACTTCCTGTCAGGTGCTTTTCTCTTTTTTGTTCCTCCCTGTGATGAGTGATGACTGAAAATCACGATAGAATAATCTAAACTGATTTGTTAAATAGCGCATTCTCCACGTCACCTGAACTACGGTGGCCCTCGAGGGTCAACAGTCACCACGTAACATATCCTCACACTCCTCCCTGTCCTATTCCACTCCATATCTCTTCTCTTTTTGAGTCTCATCCTTCCTCCTCCTCCTCCTCCTCTTCATCTCCCATTCTGCCTCTTCTTCTTCTTCTTCTTCTTCTTACTTTCACTTTTTCCTCCCCCTCCCTCCCTCTCTTCCTCCCCTCTCCCTCTCCCTCTCCAGGCCAGTCGTCAGCACGGCTCCTTCTCAGCCGAGTCCAGCCGCAGCCTCCTGATCTGCCTGCTTTGGGTGCTGAAGAACGCGGACGAGATGGTTCTGCAGAAGTGGTTCACGGACCTGTCTGTGTCCCAGCTCAACCGCCTGCTGGACATGCTCTACCTCTGCGTCTCCTGCTTCGAGTACAAGGTAACGCTTCCGCACGCGACACCAATACAGCTGCCTTTTCTCTCTACTGATTTTGTCGGCCAATTTTGACCATTCTAAAACTAGTTCCCATGTGTATACAGCTTAGCGCTGTAGCTAGCTGCTTGTTGTGCAGGAGTAAGTGTACAGCAGGGGGAGGCTAGTGGAGGTAGAAATAATGCATGGAACGGAATGAGGAATGGAATCAAACAAATGTGTTTGATACCATTCTTCATTCCATGTATTACAATGAGCCCTGTCCTCCGATTTCTACCTCCACCAGCCTCCACTGGTGTACACTATATACTGTAGCTAGCTTAGCTCTGTAGCTAGCTTAGCTCTGTAGCTAGCTTAGCTCTGTAGCTAGCTGCTTGTTGTGATGGAGCAAGTGTTGCAGTAACCCTGTGTTCTCCCTCCATCCACCTCATGGAAAAAGGCCCATGTTGTGTTCACCATGCAGGGGAAGAAGGCGTTTGAGCGCATGAACAGCCTGACCTTTAAGAAGTCCAAAGACATGAAGGCCAAGCTGGAGGAGGCCATCCTGGGCAGCATCGGGGCCAGGCAGGAGATGGTACGCCGCAGCAGGGGGCAGCTAGGTGGGTCACGCTGGTACACACTACCACACACGGATGCACACACACACTCTCACGCACGAATGCACACATACACTCTCACACACGAATGCACACATACACTCTCACACACGAATGCACACATACACACTCACGCATAGATGCGCACACACACACACAAACACACTCACGCATGGATGCGCACACACACACACACTCACGCATGGATGCGCACACACACACACTCACGCATGGATGCGCAAACACACACACACACACACACACAAAGAAGAAGAGAAGCAGCTAGATATTAAAAAATGACCACCTCTGTCCATCCTGTAGAGAGGAGTCCGTCAGGCAGTGCTTTCGGCAGCCAGGAGAACTTGCGCTGGAGGAAGGACATGACCCATTGGCGGCAGAACAGCGAGAAGATGGACAAGTACGCTTTCCTTCTGTGTGTATGTGTGTGTGTGTGTGTGAAAGACAGAGTGTACACGTGTGTGTGTGTGTGTGTGTGTTTGTGGGTGCATTGTCGTAGGGCACCACTAGAGCTACAGTGTAATACAGTGGCGACCTGGTCCTACACAAGGTAATGCTCTCCTCTCCTCCAGCTCACATCCACGCAAGCTCCATAGGGAAGTAGGGCTCCAGTTTGAACGGAGCGTTTCACAGGGTTGGGATGTACAGTAGCCCTACCGTAGGCTTGACCATGGAAGTGATCATCCATTAAAACAACATATCCTACCTCTTCATCACATGGGTGTACATCAGGGGAGGCCAGTCGAGGTAGAAATGGGACGACTGTGTTTTGATACCGTTTCTCATTCCGTTCCATGCTATTACAATGAGCCCGTCCTCCGATTTTTCTACCTCCACCACCAGCCTCCCCTGGTGTATACGTCTTGTCTAAAGCCCACCTGGGCACGTGTCCGCAAAGCGTCTCAGCGTGCTGATCTGACCAGGATCAGGTCCCCCCCCCCATCTGTCCGTAGAATCTCAATTCATTATGATCTAAAAGGCAAAACTGATCCTAGATCAAATCAGCACCGTAACTCTGAGAAGCTTTGAGAATACGGGTCCTGTTGTGTGTGTTAGTCTGTCTGTCTGTCTCACCGGTCTCACCTGTGCCGTTAACCCATTCCTCCCTGTCTTCTCTCATGTTGCTGTGTGCGTGTAGGAGCCACAGATCAGTCAGGTATGGTATGGTATGGTACATCTGGAGTGTGTGGTTCTTGAGTTCCTCCTCCTTGCTTATCTCCTGAGTTAGACCACCCTCCCCCGACCCTGACCCCCTGACCCTTCGACCCCTGGCCCTCCTGTAACGGTGCTTGGGTTGTTTCTGGTGCGGTGGGATTGCTGTGCTTTTTAATCAGTGTGCTTCTCGTCTGGGTACGCGTCTCTCTCTGTCTCTCTCCCTGATTGGGGTTTGGATTCATGGGTGAAATGTGATTCTGTCGTCAACGGTAGGGTTTCGAGAAGATGTCCTCAGTGGCTTGATGATTAACCAAGTGTCGGTGGAAACTGGACAGTTTGATCACAATCACAAGTCCGTTCCGTCCTTGGGACAGTAAACTGGAACATGTGCCTTTCAGAATGAAGTGCCTCTTCTTAAACAGGTTTTATATAAGATTTGTCCATTTCACATACAAAGGTAATGCAGCTCTGAACTTGACCGAAGTGGTCAAAGCTTCCACAGAAATCACATCTTCTACTAGTGCCCCCCCCGTCCTCCCCCCTTCCCCATCCTCCTCCTCTTCCTCTTCCTCCTCCTCCTCCTCCCCCTCCCTCCCTAACCCCACCCCCACCTGCCTCACCTCTGCTTCCTAACGACCCCCCTCTGGTGAGGGAAGGGATGGGGGGGTGTCGCGGGTTCCGCTGCTCTCCGTGTGCTCTCCGTCCTGCGTGCGTCGCTAACGTGTGCTGTGGTACCGTGTTGAACCGTGTGAGGACTGTGGTACCGTGTTGAACCGTGTGAGGACTGTGGTACCGTGTTGAACCGTGTGAGGACTGTGGTACCGTGTTGAACCGTGTGAGGACTGTGGTACCGTGTTGAACCGTGTGAGGACTGTGCCGTGCAGGTTTAGAGACAGCATCCTACGCAGCAGGAGAACCCAAACCCAGGAGCCTTTAGTTGTTAGGTGTGTAATTCATCAATAACTATCAGAAAACACACCCAGTGCCCTGTGTAAGTCATGGGACAGTGAAGCTTCACTGGCCCATGACTTACGCAGGGCACTGTGTGTATATATGTATATATATATGTATCCCTCTCCTCCATACAAAGCTCCCTACATTGTATATGAGAGAGCTCCTCTCCTGTGCAATGGCTTGAATAGCACGGTCACAATGCTGCTGCTGTGGCATTCAAGGGGACTTCAGAAATGCGGAGCTGGCGGCCATTTTGGAGAATGTGGGTGTGTGACCCCCTGTTGCTTCCTGTTTCCTGTGGCAGGACCAGAGCGGAGCTGGAGCACGAGGCACTTATCGACGGTAACCTGGCAACGGAGGCGAACCTGATTATTCTCGACACTCTGGAGGTCATTGTCCAGGTATGGAGCTGATCAGAGGATGCGTGATGGTGAAGGAACGCATACACACACACACAGGTTTGAAGTTTGAGATTTGATCTGTGTTTCCTCTGTGTGTGTACAGACGGTGTCTGTGACTGAGTCGAAGGAGAGTATCCTGGGAGGGGTGCTGAAGGTGCTGCTCCACAGTATGGCCTGTAACCAGAGCGCCCTCTACCTGCAGCACTGCTTCGCTACACAGAGAGCACTCGTCTCCAAGGTGAGAGAGTACACTTCCATGTTGCTGTTCCCTGTCGTTTCACAAGTTCTGTTAGTTTGAGCTGTACTTCGGTAGGATATTCAATCTGTGTGTGTGTGTGTGTGTGTGTGTGTGTGTGTGTGTGTGTGTGTGTGTGTGTGTGTGTGTGTGTGTGTGTGTGTGTGTGTGTGTGTGTGTCCCTGTGTGTGTAGTTCCCAGAGCTGCTGTTTGAGGAGGAGACGGAGCAATGTGCTGACCTGTGTCTACGCCTCCTGAGGAACTGCAGCAGCAGTATCGGCACCATCCGAGCCCACGCCAGCGCCTCCCTCTACCTCCTCATGAGGCAGAACTTTGAGATCGGCAACGTGAGTACAACATCAGGACAACACATGGCAAATTGAAGATATGGAGCAGCCAAAAATAGAATGCAGAAAGTTTGTTAATGGATATTTGTATGTGTGGTACAACTCAAAAAGCACATACAGACTAAATTACAGAGCAAAACAATAGGCTATGGACTTCAAAGCTCACACAACACGTTTCAACTAGAGTGTCTCCGTCAGGAGGTGTACACCACACAGCGGACACAGTCACAAACATAGCTTTCAACTAACTCTGCTCGCTACCCTGATTCTAGTGAGCGTTTGTAGAGGAGATGGAGACAGTTTTAATGGCCGTCCTGATGTTTTTCCTTGTTAATTGGCTCTCCTTTCAGAACTTTGCCAGAGTGAAGATGCAGGTGACCATGTCCCTGTCCTCCCTGGTGGGAACGTCCCAGAACTTCAATGAGGAATTCCTGCGGCGTTCCCTGAAGACCATCCTGACCTATGCTGAGGAAGACTTGGAGCTACGTGAGACCACCTTCCCTGACCAGGTACCCCAGGAGATCAATACGCAACATGATGATGATGCCATTCGGGATAACACACATAGCCTTATTCTTTATGATGTTAGGGAGTATAAAGTGACCATATTGAACAATCTTTGTTTATTTGTCTTTGTTTGTTTCAGGTCCAAGACCTCGTGTTCAATCTGCACATGATCCTGTCAGATACGGTCAAGATGAAGGAGCATCAGGAAGACCCAGAGATGCTGATAGATCTCATGTACAGGTAGAGAAGACACACACACACACACACACACACAAACAGAGACTAACATACACACACAATCAATGTCATTATGGATACTTAACTCTGTCTCTGAATACAGGATTGCCAAGGGTTACCAGACGTCCCCTGACCTGCGTCTGACGTGGCTGCAGAACATGGCAGGGAAGCACTCTGAGAGGACCAATCACGCGGAGGCAGCCCAGTGCCTGGTGCACAGCGCCGCCCTGGTGGCAGAGTACCTCAGCATGCTGGAGGACCGCAAGTACCTCCCTGTGGGCTGTGTCACCTTCCAGGTAATGAGCCAATCAGGGTGGACCTTCAGTAGGACCATGTTCAGGGAAGATTTGGGTATTCCTCATGACCTTTGACCTCTAGCTATGTTACTTGTATTGGTCGTTATCACATGCGTACTTCCTGTTATTATTAGTAGTGTTACGCATACGTATCAACTATAGGGGCAAGTATACTACTCTTTTTTTTACCAGCCAGCTCTTGCTAGCTACGTTAGCCCAGCGCAGACAGCAGTCATGTAGCTAGCAAGATCATTTTACTGTTTTCATTATTTTGACTGTCAACTAATGTTTTTACATTTTTTTAGAACCACCTAATGACAGTATGTACACAGCTCAACACTGAGTGACCCCTCTCTCTCTCTCTCTCTCTCTCTCTCTCTCTCTCTCTCTCTCTCTCTCTCTGTCCTGTCTGTCAGAACATCTCGTCCAACGTGCTGGAGGAGTCGGCGGTGTCTGATGACGTGGTCTCTCCCGACGAGGAGGGCATCTGCTCTGGGAAGTACTTCACTGAGGCTGGCCTGGTGGGGCTGCTGGAGCAGGGTGCTGCCTCCTTCTCTTTGGTGAGACACACACACACACACACACACACACACACACACACAGGAGACGAGGAGTTAACTAGGTACATCTAACTAAATAGATATCTTCACATGGCACACACAGCTGCTGGGTTTGCGACAGGAGAACATTCTCAAGGCTTTAGCCCTTCAGTATCTGCGCAAATATGAATGGGCCCATCTCTAAGGTCTCTCTCCCTATTTCGATGTGCACATGTTACACTAAAATCCCCCCCCCCCCTCCTCCTCTCCACCCAGGCTGGCATGTACGAGGCGGTGAACGAGGTCTACAAGGTCCTCATCCCCGTCCACGAGGCCAGCAGGGATGCCAAGAAGCTGGCCACCATACATGGTAAACTACAGGAAGCCTTTGGCAAAATCGTCCACCAGGTAAATCCACATGCCATACAGATCTCCCTTTCTTCTGTGCATAGACAGGCAGTAGAGAGCTGTCAGGGGGGTAAATCCACATGCCGTACAGATCAGAAATTCCAAATCCAATTCTGAAGTTGACTCATTGAAAAGCGTAGAGGAGATTTGGAATTGTAGTTGTAACTCCTCAGACCACCTGCCGCCCAGTAGATCCTCTCAGTAGAGGTTGTGAGGCTGGCGGAGGTAGAAATCGGAGGACGGGGCTCATTGTAATGTATGGAATGGAATGAGGAATGGTATCCATCAAGAGAATCGATACCCTTCTTCATTCCATTTCATGCATTTACAATGAGCCCCATCCTCCGATTTCTACCTCCACCAGCCTCCCCTGCAGTTGAGGTTGTGTGAGGCTGGGACATCTGAGTCACTGGGTTCTTGGACGGCACAGAAAACAGGACTTTGCCATGATGTTCAGAGCAGTGTGTGACATATCGTATGTCTGTGCACATTGGAACATACAATCCCATCTACTGTCTGTTTGTCCGTCCACGGAGGACATGCCCCAACAGTGTTTACAGAATGTTTTAAACTGCTTTGCATGAATATGGTGTGGATTGTTAAGCTGTTTTCCAAAGCCTTTGGAACTGTTTTGTTTACCCCTGGGAATTGAGACAGAGAAGATGCATGCTCTGCCATGGAGAATGCTCTAGGGTAGTGAGTAGTGTGTGTGTGTGTGTGCGCGCATCATAATGGGGATGATATGAAGTACTTAGGTCTAGGTGTGGTGTGTAATACTAATTGTATTACCCTGCTATAGAGAAGAGCTCCCATGGCTGTGTTCAGCTCTAGCAGGTGTGTGTTTGTGTGTGTGTGTGTTTGTGTGTGTGTGTGTTCCAGTGGGGGCTGTACTCTCCTCTGCTGCTGTAACGTGACCGTGTGTTCATATTTGTTCCTGTATTCTCTTTGTCACACAGAGCACTGGCTGGGAGGTAGGTTGCTCGTGGTTACTGCTTGGCCCGCACCTTTCTGTTGTATATTCATATTTTGCTAGCCGTGGGCGGTCTGTTGCTCTCCGCTGCTGTGTTTACACATACGATCCATTAACATCTGGAGGCGAGGCTGTCCGTCTGTCGGTTCCCTGGGACTGATGTTGCTGCCATGTACGGGCAGCAACCTCCTCCTCCTCCTCCTCCTCCTCCCCCCCCCCCTCCTCTCCTCTTTCTGTGGAAGAGGAGGTTTTTTTTTTAACGTGACAGTTTGGGCAAGGCCATGCATGGGAGCCAGCACCACAGTGTGTGACACTAATGACAACGTCTGGGTGAATGCGTCACCTCCTGCACCCCCCCCCCCCCCCCATCCTCCCTGTCAGACCACCTCTCTCATCTCTCAGTCTGCCACGACGTCTGCTCTGCTCTCATCACATCTCTCTCATCTCATCCAATGTCCAGCCACAGGGTTCGATTTCAGTGCAGTTTACAAGACTTGATACACCACCCGGTCCTTCTTTACACACACCCACATGCGCCCACACACACACATGCGCCCACACACACACAACCACACACAGACAAATAAATGCAAACTCGCATTTGCCTAATGCAGTTGGAACTGGATCCAAATTTCTAAACTTTTTTTTAAGATGGTGCAAGTCACAGTCATCTAGATTGATTTGTCCCCTGATTTTGATGAGTTGACTTTAGTTTTCTCCCTTTTTATTTTAAATAAGACAAACTAAATCGACCCCTGAGTTTTCTTTCATCCATCCTGCTGTTCTTGTGTTAACAGGTATTATTAACCTCTGAATGTTGCATGAAATGGACAGATCACTCCTTTTTCCTCTGGGAAAAGCACTGGAAGTGTGGTCTCCTGACTTGCAGTTTAATTAATTTATTTTTGGGGAGGGGTGGGGGGGGTCTCCCTCCCTCCCTCCCTCCCTCCCTCTCTCTTCTCCTCTTCTTTCACTTCAATCACTTTCTTTGCATGTTCTGGATCCTCCACGTTGAGTTTGTCTGTGTTTTGTGTTCTTTCTCAAATTAAAAAAAGAGATTTTGTTGCTGATGGTGCTGTCTATTTGTCTTGGTTTGTTTGTGTTTGTGTTTGTGTTATTTATGTTAGTCTCTGGAAATACCTGGTCCTGATTAAAATTTGTTCTGTTTTCTCCTTTTTGATTACCCTGGTTGCCGACCCTTCCTTCCCACTTTACTTATTGTGTGTTGTGGTAAGTTCCTAGTTAACTTTAGCCTTTACTTTATTTCTGTTTTACTTTTCAAAAGGAAAAATCAAATGCTTATCATAAAACATAGCAGGCTTAGGCTATACATGCTCTTTGCTGTGCTATTTCATGTTATATCAAGGGCAGCCTTGAGTTGACCTGCTTTGGCCCAGTCCTGACCTGTTTTTGTACACACTCCATCTTCCTCCCCCCTTCTTCTTCTCACTCACACACACACACACACACACACACACACACACACACACACCTGTTTCTATACCGCTCATCTCCACATCCCCACCGTCTCTTACTGAGACCTGGATGACACACCGTCACTCATTCTGCAGTATGAAGGCCTTGGCCTCGGTTGCTCTCATTCAGCTGCTCTCTCCCCACTTTAACCCTTAGCTTCTCTAGCTCTCCTCTGCCAACTCAGTCTGTATCTGCTAGCTTCTCTAGCTTCCTCTTCTACCGTCTGAAGTTTACAGGCTGTGCTTCTTCTAGTCATGGTCTACTGTCTGTAGGCCCCCCCAAGCTAAACATCAACATTGTAACTGTAGCAGAGATGCGATCATGAACACTGATTTTGCGTGGTCATGGCTGAGGTGCACATTCTGTTGAACAACTGCCTGATTATGTTCTTATTATTAAACAAACCACATGTCTGTTAGTTTATACTATGACATAAATAGAATGATGAAGGGCTGTTAGAAACCACTTCATCGTCCCTGGTCAAACCCTTCCTGGATACCTCGGTGGTGATGGAATGGGGTTACTCTAGAGCAGAGCTGACATTACCCAGGAGGCTTTGGGAGTTGCGTCAGACTGGCGCTGTCCCACGGGGACCTCTGACACTGTCTGACTAGACTGACATCTAACTCATCTGCAAACACACACTCACTCAAACACCCCCTCAAACACACCCACACACACACCCACACATACACACATGCTCATAGACACACACACACACACACACACACACACACACACACACACACACACACATCAGGGATGGTAGATGTAGCTAGATTAACAAACATGGCATTCTCCCTCTGTATATAAGACTGCATCGGGGTAGAAATGCTAAAAGGGGAAGAGCATAATCTGTTAACATTTCTTAAGACCAGCTGTTCCAACTTGTCTGGGTCCGTGCACATTTTCCAGACACAGGACATTTCCTGTCCTCCTGCCATCTGCATGTGGTTAATCTACGCAAACATGGACATGTGTTCATTAATCGGGTCTGGTCTTATCCATATTGACATACGATGTTGCAATCGTGGTGTTTACGGTTGAGTGAACTTGATCTCGTTATCCTCTCCTTTATGGTTTCCCCGTTTGCTGGAATGGTTCCAGCTGATGTATGATGTCTGAACTCTGATGTAGACTCTCAGTACCTTTGGGTCACACGAGGTCTTTATCCTTACAGTTCAGATGAAATACTGTATAAAAAAAACGTGTTCATGTTCTACTGTATGCGCTTGAATGTTGTGTCTGCACACATAAAACCTAATGTTCTGTCTCGCAGGATGGGAAGAGAATGTTTGGTACTTACTTCCGAGTCGGATTTTACGGTCCGAAGTTCGGGGACCTGGACGAGCAGGAGTTTGTGTACAAAGAGCCTGCCATCACCAAGCTAGCGGAGATCTCACACAGACTGGAGGTAAACAACTGTTGGAGTGGAGAGAGACGATGGCCTCTGTGTCTTTAGATGATTGCCTCTGTGTCAGTCTGTGATATGGTCTCTGTCTGTGTCTGTGCAATGATTTGTGTGTTTGAGATGGTCTCTGTGTTTGAGATGGTCTCTGTGTGAGATGATGTCTGTCTGTCTGTCTGTCTGCCTGCCTGCCTGCCTGCCTGCCCGCCTGCCCGCCCTGAGGACTGACTGGACCCTGTGCTGTGTTTGTTCCCAGGGGTTCTATGGCGAGCGGTATGGAGAGGACCAGGTGGAAGTCATTAAGGACTCCAACCCAGTGGACAAATGCAAACTGGACCCAAACAAGGTCAGCTCATGTGGGAGTGTGTGTTCATACAAGGTCACTCAAATACGGCCCTTCTTTCCCTGTTGCTTGATATATGGGATGGGGAAAAGGCTTTGATACAGATTGGCATGACAAACCAATAGTCTTTGACGATAGTGTGTGTGTGTGCGTGTGCTGTCCAGGCTTTTGTCCAGATCACGTATGTGGAGCCGTACTTCGACACGTATGAGATGAAGGACCGCATCACCTACTTTGACAAGAACTACAACCTGCGGCGGTTCGTCTACTGCACGCCGTTCACCCTGGACGGCCGGGCGCACGGGGACCTGCACGAGCAGTACAAACGCAAGACCATCCTCACCACCTCCCACGCCTTCCCCTACATCAAGACACGCATCAACATCATCCACAAAGAGGAGGTGAGACTGGAATACACTCTGTACCACACACACACACAAACACACACAGAGCTGATCACTGTAGGACGTCCTCTCTCTAACATCTCGTCTCTCTCTCTCCCGTCCCGGCTCAGATCATCTCCATGCCCATCGAGGTGGCCATCGAGGACATGCAGAAGAAGACCCAGGAGTTGGCCTTCGCCACCCACCAGGACCCCTCCGATGCCAAGATGCTGCAGATGGTGCTGCAAGGCTCTGTGGGGACCACCGTCAACCAGGTAGGAGGGAGAGAGAGGACTGGCCAGCTACTCCGAGTTTGGTCAATGGACCAGTAGTAGTAGTAGTAGTAGTAAAACACTAACAGACTAATTGCTCATTTATGTACTCATGTCTCATTCACATATTCCTACACTACCATACTATGCTAGATCGTAATGCACATGTGACTC
This sequence comes from Argentina silus, assembly GCF_951799395.1. Taxonomy (NCBI): domain Eukaryota; kingdom Metazoa; phylum Chordata; class Actinopteri; order Argentiniformes; family Argentinidae; genus Argentina; species Argentina silus. Next base: position 18,335,539 of record NC_139660.1, on the reverse strand, counting down.
CTTATAACTCTCATATTGTGAATGCTAGATATGGCTAAGAGCTCATAGCCTTTAAGGGCTAAAACTGAGCTTCCCTACAGGGATGTAGTCCAACAGGCACAACATGAATTACGAGTCTGTCAGAAAGCCCTTAAGAGGGTCCAGTAATGTTCCCTACATCAAATCAAACTTTATTCGTAGAGCACATTTCATTTAGGGACGCAACACGATCTCGCTTTACAGGAGAAACTACTAAAAACAGAGAGAACATAAAAAGACAAGGAGATAAAGATCTAAAGTGCCATGGTCTTATGTGTTCCTCTAGGGACCCCTGGAAGTGGCCCAGGTGTTCCTGTCTGAGATCCCCAGCGATCCCAAGCTCTACAGACACCACAACAAACTACGGCTGTGCTTCAAGGACTTCACCAAGAGGTACAGACAACATGCTGTTCATTATACAACTGGTTAATTAAACTGTTTTTGTTCATCTTTGTCTTTAATAAGTTCCTAATTCACATTATATTCCAGCCCATTTGCTCTGTATGTCTATACTTCATTGTCTATACTTGTATTGCGAGTTCATACAAGTGTTATTGTTTATTCATCAGTTCCTCAAAGCTTATCATACAATATTTCCCAGTTGCCATTAATAATACAACCCCTCCTCTCTGTTCTCCATACACAGGTGTGAAGATGCCCTCCGCAAAAACAAGAGCCTGATTGGTCCAGACCAGAAGGAGTATCAGCGAGAACTGGAGAGGAACTACCATCGCCTGAAGGAGGCACTACAGCCCCTCATCAACAGAAAAATACCCCAGCTTTACAAACCTGTGCTGCAGGTCAACTCTCACAGGTGTGTGTGTGTGTGTGTGTGTGTACACACACAGGAACTGAGTCTTTACATTGAATAATGCATGCATTCACATATACTTGTATTTCTCTCCCAGTGTCTGTTCTTGCATTTCTCTCCCATAACAAATTGCTTTCATATTATCTTTTGCTTCTGTTACAACATGCAGCAAACGGACAGCTTGACGAGGTAGTTTGGTATTCAGATTGGAATCTTGTTTGTAAAACACAACTGTCTGTTATGTCTCGGGTCTGTTATGACTAACCCTCATATCTCAGTGACTTATCTTGTGATTTTTCTCTTTTTCAGAGATTCCTTCAGCAGAATGAGTCTTCGCAAGCTTGACATTTGAAGAAGATGAAGGAAAGAAGAGAAGAGAATCACAACCTTAATTTATTCATACAGTATGTGTAAATATGAGAAAGTCTGCAGAAAGTCAGTGTTCCCGATAGCAAGTGTTAAAACTCGGTACGTCATTCCAGTGTCTTATTCGTTTACAGACAGTTTGTTACGCAATCAGTGGATTTAACAAGTGGATCTTACTCCGTACGATAGTGTCAAATCTGTATTCAATTTCATGTGTGCACTTTTTTTTACCGTGTATCAATGCATTTTACGACTTGAAAGTTTACTATTTAATCCAAAATGAAGAAAAAAAAAACAAGCAAAAAATGTACCACTATTTATCATGATGCTTTATCATTTTTAGTTAAGCGACATCTGTTCATTAAAGTTAGGGAAATGTTTTCAACTTCCTTAAATAGTTTTATGTAGTTTTTGTTTACTTTAAATATTTTACTAAATAAATATTTTAATGTCTCAATGGGTTTGTACTACTGGTGTTTTCTTTGTGATGGAGACGTCTTGATTCCTTGTCTTCTCTGTCCGTCCCTCGCTTCCTACTCCAAACACATTGGAGATCTAGGTTCCTCCACTGCTTGAGTCGCGAGTGGAGAACATGAAGAAAGAGCTGTTACCTCTGGACAAACACACAACTTTGCATATGCTGGTGTTTATTATTTATACAATACTACAACAGAACAGCAGAGAAAAATAGAACATCTGTGGGAATATTCAGATGAAGGACAGGTTTCATTCAAACAAGTTCTTCTTTTCTATCTTTAGAGTATCTGAAGGTAAGGAAATATTCTTTCAAATTAAGTATTTTGCATAAAAGTAAAAACCTTTGCTTACAGTCAACGATGAATCCTCTAGCTTACATCAGGGCAGGACAGTGAGGAGAATAAAGCTCTATAAAGGAGGACAGAAACTGTACATTTAACCCTGACGCCATGCAGACAGTCTATGCCCTCCAGACTCAACCTGAGAGTAACATCAATACAATGTTTACGGAAATTCTAAATATTATTGTGAATGGTTATTCCTTTTTTTTAGAAAACAAAAGTATTCTGAATAAAGAATATTGAACCAAGAAATGTTTATTTCTCAACGTAGAAAACCTTCCTAAACCAACACAAGACATAACTTTCTTCCTGACAATCCTACGGTAATTTATTTACATGCATACGTCCAATCACAGACTTGCTTCTACCCTGAATAGAAAGCCGTGAAAGAATAAAACATGTTCAAGAATATATGTGCTCTTTATAAAACAGTGCAAGGGAGAAACATCACTTTCCATCCAGAATCTGATGACACATTTTGGGGTGGCAGACATGGGTTGCTGAAAGCACCATGATAAGTGCTAAGGTGCTGAGTTTGAGTGACAGTGGAGCCCAAAGACGAGACCCCGTGTAGACTTTTACTCCCTGCACAGCAAAGAAAAGGATGTACTGAATGTTACAAGCAACATGTTGAATGTTACAAGCAAAACAAAAAAAAAAAGAGAAAAAGGTCACACACTCACTGTTGTGTATCAAAAGCATAGAAACAGGTAGGATGAGAGGGTGTGACAGACAGGGGAGAGACTCAAAGGGACCTTCCTGACCAGCATTGACAGCCTGACTCGGTCACACTGACCCTAAGAAAAGCTTTAACTCATTCAAAAATTCAATATGGGGTTTTGCTGGTTAGTCAGGCCCACTTAGTGTCTCCCCCCCCCCCCCCCCCCCCGACAGACACCCATCACTGGCTGGTCACCCTCCTGTAGAAGAGCAGGTAGGGCGTGGAGGTGAAGCAGGTCTCTGGGGAGCAGGCTTTCAGGAAGTCCTCCTCGTCAAACAGACGCACCTCAGAGTCATCAAACAGCATCCACTTGTCCTCGTACTCCAGGAGGCTGCTCAGGGCCTGCTCTGTGGCCACCTTGGCCCCCTCATCCCCACCATCCTCCCCTGACTCCTTTTTAACCCCCGCACTACCGCCACCGCTGCTGCTGCTGTGTCCTGTGGCACTGGAGGTGCACTTGGCTCTGGTGCTCTCCGCCCCAGCGTTGGTAGCTTTGTCTGGGTTGGCCTGCTTGCTGCTGCCTCCCAGATCATAGCTGCTGGACACGCTCCTCTGGCCGCCCAGAAGTCCCACGCCCCCCTCGGAGGACTTCTTGGCCCCCATTTTACTGGTATTGGTGGCGCTAGCTGAGCTAGCATTAGCAGCCCCACTCTTTCCCTTCCCGCTGAGGCTAAACGACACCTCGCCATCGTCATAGTCCAGCACCTCCTCCTTTGACTGCTGCTGCCCTTTGCCTCCTCCCTCCTTCTCGTCGTCGTTGTCCTCCTCCTCCCCCTCTCCGTGCTCCTTCTCCTCGTCCTCCTCCGACAGTCGGACCTTGGTGTCTTTCAAGTCCATCATCCGGATGTAGGTGGTGTAGTGGCCGCTGCTGATGGTGACGCCGCTGTGCATGACCACGGCAAACAGCTGGTAGTGCTGCCCCCTGGTGGCCGAGGGACGCGTACACCACTCCTCTAGGGACAGCCTGAGAGGGGTCTGCAGGGGCGTGTTCACCTTGGACAGGCCTGCGTACGGGTCCATCCTGAATAACACACAGAGAGTCAGTGAGTATGAGATATGGGAGAAAGTGTCAGTGAGCACATCTCCTAAGAGATATGGCTGAGAGAGAGAGAGGGAGAGAGAGTTAGCACAAGAGATACACTAGGAACATATTAGCAGGCTTTGGACAGAAGACATTCCGAACAACACTTACTCTAAGCCGTTGGCTGAGAAGCACTTGAGGTGGATGGTGATGACCTCGGGAGTTTTGTCAAACAGGAGACTCCTCTCTGCCTCAGTGTAGTGGTGGCAGGTCTCACAGAAGTACTTGTCCTCCCCTACGATGCGCTCCACTGAGGCGAACTGGGAGATGGCCCATTTTAGCGTCTTCAGGTCGGGCTTGGGGTCAGGAGAGACTGAGGGGTCAAGGGCAGAGGAGAACATGTTTGGGTTAGAGTTTGGCTGCATAGCTGGTTTTGTTTTCACTCAGCTTTATATAGGAGAGAGTCTTGAGTGTTGACTTTTTCTGTGTGTGTGGTCTCAGTGTCCTCTGTGTGTGGTCTCGGTGTCCTCTCTGTGTGTGTGTGTGTGTGTGTGTGTGTGTGTGTACTCACCATCTGAGCTGCAGTCCGGGCTGCTGGGCTCGTCCTCCTGTACTGGGACACTGATGTCCTGGAAGTCCTCCCTCCTCTCTGTGTAACACTCACACTCCAGGCAGCGAGTCCGCAGCACCAGGCGGCCCTGGAACAGACGCTCCATCAGGTCCAGACCCTCACACTCTGGACAGGAGAAAGGAGAGGGGGAGAGAACAGTCAACACACTGATAGACTGAACACAGCGAAAGCATAGGAACACAACCTATTCCCACAGACATAGCGGTAAAATGCCTGAAAAGAAATCCCAGTATTGTTTTTTTTTTTTTTGCCTGACCCCTTCATTTACCCCTGATCTGTCTGCCACAGACTAGTCTGCCACAGGTATTCCCCCTCGCGGGGTTATGAATTCAACTAGCAGTCACCTTCAACTTTAGCAGTCTTCTCTCCATGCCCCTCAGACAGGGCTCCTGGCTCCTGGCTGGCTTTCCCGTGTTCTCCTGCGTTCTCCTTGGAGAGGTTAATCCCCGGAGTCTCCTGGTCCTGGTCTGGTTTGTCCTCCGCCTTCCCTCCCGTGTGACTGCTGATCCTGCCCATGCTGCGGAACTTGGAGAAGATGCTGGGCTGCTTCCCTGAAGGCCTCAGCCAGCCCAGCCTGGACCTCTTCTTTCTCTTTACGTCCGTCTCTTTCTGGGCGCTCTCCTCGTTGTCTTTCCCCTCCCCATCGCTACCACCCTGCTCCCCTTCCTCCTCCTCTTCTCCTTGTTTCTTTTTCTCCCCCTCCTCCCCTCCTTCGTCTTTGGCACTGTGCAGGGTGATGTCATTGGAGGACCTCCTCTTGGAGCGGGTGAGGGGTTTGGAGTCCTCGGCAGGTTTCTTAGACTTGAGGGACTTGGGCTTCTTCTTGGCGTTGCCGGCCTCCGTGTCGCTCTTCCTCTTGCCGCTGACCTGACCGTCGTCCTCCTCTGTGGATTTGGGCTGCTCCTCTGCAGTTCTGCTGGCACCCACAGGGGCGGCGCTGTCGGGCTTGACCTCAATCCCCTCATCACTCTCCTCCTGCTGCTGTTCCTTCCTGATGGTCTCAGAGGCATCCTGAATGTATCCCAGAATGCACTGCAGCACTTCCTGAGCGTCATGCTGGAGGTAGCCCTCGTACATGGGGTTCAGTTGTCTGTCCACACAAACCAGACCCTAAGTCAGCACAACATATTAACAAGGGCATGACGTCCACTTTTTGGTCTACCAGCCAAGATGTCTGGCGGATGAGAAAATTCACCTGCCACTGATTTGATTGATTCTGATTACCAGCCAAAATATGTATCATTTTACCAAAAATAAAGGCAAAAAATCACATGAGCCTGACTCATGTCCCATTGCTACCAAGACCTTGCCTTCAAGACCCTATACTGTGTTGCGGAGCCTAGCTGCAGGGCTGGAGTCTGACCTGAGTGTGTTGAGGAGTTTCCGTGGTGGTGTGGCCAGCTCCCCGTCAGTGTACTTGTCAGGATTGAGCAGGAAGCTGGACTGCAGCTGCTCCACAGACGTGATCAGGTTGTGGAAACTACCCAGCAGCTCCATATGAACTGGTGATGCCTCTTGTGCATCCTCTGCCTGCTTCAGAACAACAACAAAAGACCTTGAGATTACCGCATATCTGAATAACCATGTGCTGCTTTCCAATTAAAAGATGGCATTATATGATAGAATAACATTTTTTATATGTAGCTGACAAACCTCATCACTTTTGCAAGCTTCTTCCTTAAGCTTGTCCCTCATCTTGGACAAACTGTACAGATTCTTGACGCCATCTCTGAGCCCAGGACAGTAGTACAATACCTGAAAGGGAAATGACAGCAAAAGTAATTCAATGTGTGAACGATTTAGCATGATAATGAGCATTGTCTTGCATTTATCTATTTAAGATAGAGTAATGAAACTGGTGAAATAACCCACCTGCAGAATGCTGTTTAAATAACAGGTGTTCCCCAGGTTATTCAGCCCAACAAAGGGCACTAGGGTATCCCCCCTCTCACTGGGGAGGATGGGGGAGGTCTGACAAGGGGCAGGTACTACCTGGTCACAGCTTTATAAAAAATAAAAAAAAGTTGTTATCAGCTCAAAGACATAATTAGGTGGGGGTAATGGTTAGGGGTTAGGGTAGGGTGATGGTCGTCCCAAGGATCCCACTTAGCATCTAGCAATCCCACTCACCTGGCAGGCTCCTCGGGTTCTGATGGTTTGGTTTCTTCCGTTTGAGGTTCAGAGAAGTCTAATGCTCGCTTCGTTTCCTTCTTCTGGAAGAACTTGAGAGAGAGTTTGCTCTTCTTGATGGGACTCCCGATGGCCGCAACAACGGCTTCACCCTGTAGACCAGGCATCTTGGACGGTCCGGAGTCCGAGCCAACGACGATATAGTCAGCAACAGCGCACCTCACTGGCAACAACGCGAAAGTAAAAGAGAGGGGCGTGATAAATTAGTACGTTTATGGGCTCCCACAAATGATTGCTGCTTAGACACTGCGTGTTACATAATCATACATAATAATCTCCTATCTATTTGAATATGCGTAGATTGATGATAATCCAAATTGCTAGTGTGTGTCCACAACATGGAACTGGCTAGGCCCTAGAAAGCTGGCATACAAAACTCAAAACTAAACAAAAACCAAAAGTGCAAATGGGGTTTGTAGTAGCTAACTTGATAGCTAAATTGAGATATGACATTTTGCTGTGACTGTGAGGCAAGATAGGACCACATCAAATAGGATACATAGGTTTGCATCCTCTTTGACCACACGCACTTAGTTAGCTACGTTAGCTAGAAAGCTAACTAATGCAGAGTGCGAGGTAAAAAAAAGACCACACAACCCCCGTTTCAGTTGCTAACAAGCCCGTTAACAAACAAAACTCAAGTGTTCTCACGACCTAACACGTTTACTCACGTTACTGATTCATTACACACACGGGTTACTTTCGCTTTCTTCTAAAACTTCATGAATTTTACAGTCCATATGTAAACAATTTGACATCCCCGGCAGTGTGCGCAGAACTTGGCGCTTTTTCCGACCGCAGGACCCCGTGCAACACTGCCTGCACGAACAGCGACGGTAATAGGGACAAAAACAGCACAACGGACAACATTATTTAATATTGCACTAATAATAGTGATCACTGCATTCAATTTTGAAATGAACAAATTCAAACAATGTTTATTTGTTATGTTTTTATTTCAGGCGCTTAGTTAAACACGAATGTCAGTTTAGAGAAGCCATCTTTGTAAGGTACTTTGTAATGTATCTTTACATTTTAGCTATTTTGTTACTGTAAAAAAACAAAAACAATAGCTGTAAGCAATTACTTGTGAACTTGTTTTCTCCGAAACATACTTTTTTTTCTTACTATTTTCAATTCACGCATACTCTAGATTTTGCGGACGGTGGTGATATGATCTATGAATTGTATATCTATAGTGATGACAGTTTTGCTCTCGGAAATAACAAGCTTTAGCCAGTAGAGGGAAACCTTGGACTTGCAAGACTTGGTGCGCCCCGTACATCACTTGAATCATTTTGCGTCTTTTGAGCATCTTTACATCCAATGCATTTTCCTTTGGCGACAATTAATGGTAAGAGATACTCTGATATACATTCTTAGCAACATAGCATACGATTTCCGTGTTTATTTCCCCGGCCCTTAAAAAAATGGCTGAAAATTAAATGTAGGCTACTCAGACGCTCTACCCTTATCATTTGATGTTTTCCAACGCTGTCCCATCAGAGAAAACGGGATGAATTGTGCATTTTAAAGCAAATCATATTTGATGATAGATTATTATGACAGTTTTATCGAATATGGTTAATTTGTCCTGATGCTTATATACGTTCAGCTGACAGTCACTTAGGTTGGGTGAGCGCCAAATAATAATTGACAGGTGTATTCTGTTACAGCTATTGAGCTCATCATCCCAACGCCTTGCGGATACTACCGACCATTTATCAATACGGTGCGGATAGTGCATTC
>NC_139660.1:18307214-18312214 GCF_951799395.1 Argentina silus | reverse complement strand
GTGGAGGGAGAAATCAAAGGACGTGCTCGTTGTAATGCACGGAACGGAATGAGGAATTGTATTATTCCCCATTCCGTTCCTGTGCGGTACAATGAGCCCGCCCTCCAGTTTCCACCTCCACCAACCTCTCCCCTGAGGACCGCATTCTCTGAACACAGTAACTAGCTCATAGAACAGATGCCCCCCCACCCCCCACCCCCCACCCCCCCTTCGTGTATAGAACTTCAGAGACAGGATAATTAGCCACCATATTTATAAGCCTTCAACTTTTGGAATTGTTTCGGCGCTTGATATCATCATCAATCTCTCTGCAATTTGATTACTTCTGCCTGACTGGAACGGTTCTGGAGGTTGGGCTAGGAAGCTTGATAACAAATAGTTGTTATTCTCCTGCCAGAATTCACCCACGACTCTGTGCTCTCAGCTGGCACAGATGAATGTGACGTATTTACACATTTGTTCAGGTATTGCTACTCCATCAGACCCGGTTGCGCCACCTACCAAACACACTCTCCCCAAGTGGTATGACAAAAAGTGATGGATGACCCCCCAAGCCACGAACGAGTGGAAAAATCAATTTTCCTCGGAAGAAACTTTTTCACTCTTACACACATTAACATATTTCACAGCGCACCCTACAGACCCCGGTGTTATTTCCAGATCAATTTGGCTGACGGCGAATCAAGAGAAAAGGGGCCTGATAATTACCAAAAAAAATAGGGAGCGAGAGCTGGATAAAGGGGAAGAAAAGACTTGAAAACTTCAAAGCCAGATGGAGTGTGCCAGGCGGCGTATCTCCCTCATTAAGAATAGAAAGAGATGGGAGAGGAGGGAGAGGGGTGAGAGAGCGATGGGGATTGGAGAAGGAACGAAGAGCTCATTTCATCTTTTCTACCCAGACAAAGATAGGCCCCCTACTGATGAATCACTAGAGCACCACCCCCCCCCCCCCATCCCCCCTCCTGCTTGCTGTGTTTGGTGGTGTTTGATGTGAAGAAGCATAGGCCGATGGGATAATCCAGTGGAGGCTGGAGGAGGTAGAAGTCAGAGGACGGGGCTCATTGTAATGCGTGGAACGGTGGAATGAGGAACGGGATCAAACACACGTGGCATCTGCAACTAATATTTGCTAGGAGAGTGTGTGTGTGTGTGTGTGTGTGTGTGTGTATGTGTGCGTGTGTCTGGGAGTGTGTATGCCGTATTGTGTTCAATACCATTCCTTATTCCATTCCATGCATTTCAATGAGCCTGTCCTAACCCTGGGATAAGCATACTATACAGTCCACTGTTCATCCCTCTACCCTTGTGATGGTGTTGACAGTGTGTTAGTCCCAGTGTTGATGCCCTTGTGATGGTGTTGACAGTGCGTTAGTCCCAGTGTTGATGCCCTTGTGATGATGTCAACAGTGCGTTAGTCCCAGTGTTGATGCCCAGATGACACTGCTGGATTGTCACATGGTGGTACTGGCCTTTGCTTGTCTGTCTGCGCTTTTTCATCATGGCATTCCTGCTTGTTTTCTGTGTGCTAGTGTGTATACCTGTGTGTGTGTGTGTGTGTGTGTGTGTGTGTGTGTCTGTGTGTGTGTGTGTGTGTGTGTGACAGAGACAGACAGAGAGACATGGGGATGTTCCATGCTTGCCTGAGCAACAGAATGATGCAGTGGTGAGTGTTTCACCGTGTGGGTTAGGATGGGTCATGTCCTGTGTATTGATTGGCCAATTGTTTTTGCCTGCGCTAGAGAGAGGAATATCATCTTCTTACATTGAGCGGTAGTATATCCAATGGCTGAATGTCGAAGTGCATCTCTAAGCCATTGGAGGCTGGCGGAGGTAGAAATCGGAGGACGGAGCTCATTACAATGCATGGAAGGGAATGAGGAACACACGTGTGTTTGATACCATTCCTCATTCCCTTCCATGCATTACAATGAGCCCCGTCTTCCGATTTCTACCTCCACCAGCCTCCCCTTCTCTGAGTACAGTATGCCTCTGCCGTGCACACATTTTCTTGAATATATTATTTAGTATGGAACAGTATGTGGTATTCTCTCTCTCTCTCTGTGTGTGTGTGTGTGTGTGTGTGTGTGTGCTCATTTGAGTATGATTCAGGTTATATACCTCCAGGCGGCAGCATCTGCAGCTGTGTACCGTAGAAATAGAATATAGAAATAGAAATAGAGTAGAATGTTCACGTTTAGACCATGTCTGTTCTACTCATTCTATTTCTATGATCCCAGCCTCTTGCTGATGTCATTGAGCTGGAAGGCCAGACGTATGTGAACAGGGAGACCAAATCTAATGCCTACATCACCACATGCATACATTACCTGCCATTGTCTCAGGGTTTAGTCGGGGGCCCCTAAGTGAAATATTTGTTTGGGCACCAAAAGACGGAGCCCAGCGGGGAGTTATCTTAAACAAACCTATTCCCCCTCTCTAACTCTCTCTCTCTCTCCCTCTCTCTCTCTCTTTCTGTCTCTCTGTCTGTCTGAAGCTGATGGCGAAATCTCTCGGCCTTTTGTCCAGAGAGAGGGGAGGGGGGGGGTCGGTCTAGTCTAATGCCATAAGAATTTATACCTCCACTCTAGCTCCTGTTATTGTTGAAACAGCTCTCTGTTGTAGAGCAGAGATAGATAGGTAGATAGAGGGGGAGGGGGAGGGGGAGGGGGAGAGGGAGAGAGAAAGTGAGGTAGACGGAGGTAGAGAGGGAGAGGGGGAGAGAGAAGGAGAGGGAGAGGGAGAGAGAGAGAGAGAGAGAACAGGAGGGGAGTGTGAGGGGTCTAGTGAGGAGAAGAGACGTTATCTCCCTCAGGACATTTTATTTGAATGTGCCTGGGTCATCCTGATTTCAGGCTCCAGTTAGAATGCAACTAACAAGCTGTGTTGATTCAGCACCGGCCCAGATCTGTGTGTGTGTGTGTGTATGTGTGCGTGCGTGTGCGCGTGTGCATGCATGCGTGTGTGTGCAGGTGTGTGTGCAGGTGTGTGTGTGTGTGTGTGTGTGTGTGGGGGGGGGGGGGGGGGGGGGGGGGGGGGGGTTGAACATGAGAGAACCCTCCCACTCAGACATATGGTAGCTGACAACCTGATGGGCCATCATTATCTCCTGTGGAAACTCTGCCAAAACACACGCCTGTCAATGTGACTCACACAGGCCCAAGAGATGGCTGGTCTCCAACTTCTCTCCTTTCCCTCTCTCCATCTCTCTCCCTCTCTCCATCTCTCCTTCTCCTCTGCTTCTATCCACTTCTATCCACTCCTCTCCCCCTTCTCTCCCTCCCCCAGCCTCTCTCTCTCTCTCTCTCTCCTCTGTTAGAGATACATTGTGCCTCACCCTGTCTCCCCTCTCCTCTCCTTCTGTCTGCCTCTGTGGAATACACACATAAACAACGACAGGCGACTTTATCTCCCCAGTGCGCCCGGCCCCCATTCCTCACGCCTGTCCAATATCCTGTGCTTCTCTTTGTGAGTGTGTAAGGCCCCGCGGCGCCCGGCCATATTTAGTGTGCTGCTCTCTGAGCCTCGGAGAGACAGAGACAGAGAGAGAGAGAGAGAGAGAGAGAGAGAGAGAGAGAGAGAGAGAGGATCACTGCCCTGACTGCAGACCAATGCAGGAGGGGGAGGAAGGAGGAGGAAGGAGGAGGAAGGGGAGAGGAGGAGAGACAGAGGAGGAGGGGAGACAGAGGAAAGGAGAGGAGAGGAGAGGAGAGGAGAGGAGAGAGGGGAGGAGAGACAGAGGTGAGTGCATGGGATCTGGCCCCCAGACGTCCACCAGAGTGACTGCGACTGCAGCCCAGAGCTTCTACCCAAACATCGCCTGAGGCACCTCAACACAACACACTCTGGAAACAAACATACTCTGCCCTTCTCCTGTCTTCTCTTCTCAACTCTGCCCTTTTCCTCTTCTCCTCTTTTCTATTCTCCTGTCTCCTCTTCTCTTCTCTGCCATTTCCTTTTCTCCTCTTCTCTGCCCTTCACCTCCCTTGTCTTCTCCTCTCCTCTCTTCTCTGCCCTTCACCTCCCTTGTCTTCTCCTCTCCTCTCTTCTCTGCCCTTCACCCCCCTTGTCTTCTCCTCTTCTCTTCTCTCCGAACAGAGGCAAAGGGTGAGCCAAGAAAGCCCCTCAGAGAAGGAGAGAGAGAGAGAGAGAGAGAGAGAAAGCGAGAATAAACATTCTTTCAGTGAGTAAGGAATGGATTTGAACCAAGTCTAAACTCCCAAAACACACCAAAGCCGACAGTTTATTTACCTAACAAGCTATTTTCATTGTTATCAGCAATTACGCTAATCCCGTGAGTCATTCCCCAATGTGGTAGAGTTTAAAAGCAGAGCGCTGCGATTGCATTCATAGATTTATGTCCTGTTCTTGAGATGCTGTTGTTTTTTGGGCGAAAGAAAAACATTATGCAAACCGTAAAGCATTCCCTTTGGGCGGAGAAAGGCAGATCTGTTTTGTGTCAGCAAACCCAATCATCCACCAAAGAAGCCAGCCGTGGCCGTGGTAGCGCTGATCGGGTCTGCTCAGAACCATATGGCCCGGTTACGCAACTACACAGTCGCCCTGGGATAGATCCCTGCTGACTGTGAGCAGCGTTTTGACATCCGATTGCATCGTTAATAACGGGACCCAATTAACCCTTTCAACATGGCCGCCTCCTGGACCATCATGAATCTTCTCCATCGCTTATGTAACCGGAGATTCCTGGGAAATGTTCCCGGGGTTGTGACCTGCATTACTTCCTGTCAGACTCAACAAATTGCCCATGCGGAGAGAGCAGAGCTGTGGTCTGTGTGTCTGTCTGTGTGTGTCTGTGTGTCTGTCTGTGTGTGTGTGTGTGTGTCTCTGTGTCTGTGTGTTTGTGTGTGTGTGTGTGTGTGTGTGTGTGTGTGTGTGTGTGTGTGTGTGTGTGTGTGTGTGTTCCTTTGCGTTAGTAAGCTATGCCAGGAGACGGAGCTGTAGGGGCTGACCGGATAGCAATGTAGCGTTAACAGCATAGCACC
>NC_139660.1:18289714-18294714 GCF_951799395.1 Argentina silus | reverse complement strand
AAGTGGTAAGAGAGAGAGAAGAGAGACAGAGACAGAGAGTCACAAAGCTTCCTCTTATTAATTTGCTTGTTATGCTAATTCATGCTGCCTGTCTCATAATATGTATATGTTGACACAGCAGCGCTGCGTTTTGCATAGTAATGAGAGAGTGTGTTCCATCCCAATCACTGAATGATAATTACCTCCCGCCTGTGATATGGTTTTACATAATTAATCACCCTGGGGTGGAATCCTAACTCAAGATCTGCACGCTTAAGTTGAATCATCACGCAAATTTCCCCTTTGACGTCAATGCAAGATTGACCCAAATGTCGGAGTTATGCGCGTGGATCTCGAGTTAGGATTCCACCCTATGTGCACAGTATTATAGTGTACAGCATGTCTATGATGCACGAGGATGACTGTGAATACTAAAATCCTTGGATATGTTGTTTTGTGTTCCAGCGAATGGCTTCCCGTCCAAGTCCGGGAGTGGGAGTGGAGGCCAGAGGAAGCAGCTGCCGTACTCAGTGGAGACGCCCTACGGCTTCCACCTGGACCTGGACTTCCTCAAGTATGTGGACGACATCGAGAAAGGCAACACCATCAAGAGGGTCCACATCCAGCGCAAGGCCAGGCAGCCTAAGTTCAGCACCCTGCCCAGAAACTTTAGCCTCCCTGGGCACGGGGCACGGCCGGTCCCCAAGGACACCTGGTCTGGAACCTCCACCCTGGGGCCCAAGCCCAGGTCGCGTGTTTCGGAGGTGCAGCAGATCTTTGACTTCAGGCCCAGTGATGGCGGTGCGGGGGGCCAGAGCAGGGCACAGGGGGGAAGTAGCTACGCCTCAGCCAGGCCCAAAGAAGAGGCTGGTGCTGGGGCTGGTCCCATTCTGAGACCCAACCTCCTCCGAGCATCCAGCGTGCCTGTCACTATTGGGCACAGGAAAGGCTCAGAATCTGGGGATGCAGAGAACGGCTCTTCGGAGAGTGTGTTCCGTGCGGCAGATGGGACGGACAGACGGGTGTGTGTGCCGCAGGACCGCACCGGGCTGCATCAGCAGATCACGGCAGCGCTGAAGCGGGTCAGAGAACTAGAGGAGCAGGTCAGGACTATCCCAGAGCTCAAGGCCCAGATCTGCTCACTGAGGGAGGAGAGAGAGCAGCTGCTGCTCAGTCTGAAGGCCCGGTCAAAGCCTCAGCCCCAACCCCAACCCCAGCCCCAGCCCCAGCCCCAGCCTGCTTCACCCTCCCCAAGCCCAGCTCAGAGCATTGATCCTGGGACACACACTCAGCCACTGTGGGCTGGAGCACCAGGGGAACCAGGGTCGTCTTCTGAGCAGAGATCAGCCAGACCAGAGGAGGCCTCGAGAGGACGTCTGTCAGAGGAGCAGCAGATACGGGGGCCACAAGCAGCAGGAGCAGAAAGCAGCCTCTCAGAGATAGAGAGGGATGCACGCCCCACAGCACAGCACAGAGGAACAGGGAGGCTTCCAGCACAGGATTCAGAGAGACAAGCACAGCCATCAGAGGAATACAAGAGACAACAAGAGGCATTAGTGAGTCCATTAGAGCACACAGAGGCAAAGCAAGTGGAGCAATCAGAGGACGTGACCGTACAGAAAGCACTGGATCCTTCACAGATTAAAGAGTCAGTGCAAGTGGCGGAGGAAGGGAGAGAGGGGTTCGTAGAGGACCTCCTCAGTGTCCAGCAACTCCAAGATAAGCTAACGGCTCTGGAGGCTAATCTAAGCCAGGCTAGCCAGGAGCTGGAGAGGACCAATGCTCTACTGAGAGATCAGGTAGAGGAGAACCGACAGAAGGAGGAGAAGATACTACATCTGAGCGAGGGAGCGATAGTGGAGGTGTGGAGCGGAGAGAGAGGGACGAGCAGGAGGGAGAGCGTGGACCAGCAGACAGAGACAGAGAGAGTGGATATTGTGAACCAGGAGACGGAGACAGAGAGCTCCGGTACAGTGGACCAGGGGACAGATACTGAGATGATAGTGGTGTGTATACCAGCGGAGACAGCAGGGACAGAGATGGTAGAGGTGTGTGTAGGGAGGGCGAAAACTAACAGTGTGGACCAGGTGACAGAGACAGAGAGAGAAGGAGACAGCGTGGACCAGGTGACAGAGCCAGAGAGAGAAGGAGACAGCGTGGACCAGGTGACAGAGACAGAGAGACTGGGTACAGTGGACCAGGTGACAGAGACAGAGAGAGGAGGAGATTTGGTGGACCAGGTGACAGAGACAGAGAGATTTGACACTCAAGACCAGGTGACAGAGACAGAGATGGTAGGGGCTGTGGACCAGGTAACAGAGACAGAGATGGTAGATGCTGTGGACCAAGTGACAGAGACAGAGATGGTAGAGGCTGTGGACCAAGTGACAGAGACAGAGGTGGTAGCTGTGTATCCAGAAAGACAGATCGCTAACAGTGTGGACCAGGGGACAGAGACTGATAGAGAAGCAGGCAGGGTGGACCAGGTGACAGAGACTGACATAGTGGGTACTGTGGACCAGCTGACAGAGACAGAGGGCGGAGCAGAGAGGGTAGACCAGGTGACAGAGACAGAGAGAGTGGGAACTGTAGACCAGGTGACAGAAACAGAGGGAGCACAGAGTGCAGACCAGCAAACTGAGACAGAGAGAGATAGCAATGAGACACACAACCCTGGCGAAGCAGTGGAGAATGAAAGAGGGGTTGCAGAAAGTGCAGTCGCAGAAAATGCGAACACTGAAAGGGCAGTTGCAGAGAGTGGGGTCGAAGACAGTGTGGTCAACGATGCTGAGATCATGGAGAGTGCAGCAGTTGAAGAAGTTGTGGTCACCGAAACTGAGGTTAGAGAGTATGGTCAAGTACAGTCAAGTACGGTCACAGAGATTGTGACCACAGAGAGTGTGGTCGTAGAAAGCGTGCTCACAGATAGTGTCATTTCAGAGACAGTGGTAGAGGAAAGCACAGTGGTAGAGAGTGAGGTTGTGAGGAGTTTGACCACAACGAGTACGGCTATAGTGAATGCGGCCATAGAGAGTGCGGTCACAGAGATAGCGGTCAGAAAGGCAGCAGCCCCAGAGAGCCCAGTGGTACCGACCTCCTCGACAATTCAAAGTCAGCCACCTCAGAAGGAGCCTGAGCAGGTCCAGCAGCCCCAGGCCCAGGCCCAGTCTCAGCTCCAGGCCCAGGCCCAGGCCCAGTCTCAGCTCCAGGCCCAGGCCCAGTCTCAGCTCCAGGCCCAGTCTCAGCCCCAGCCCCCTCCCAGGGGCTCCAGCGAAGCCCCCCAACCCCCTCGTCGGGGTTCCAGTGAAGCCTCCCAACTCCAGCCCCCACGTCGTGGCTCCAGTGAAGCCTCCCAGCCCCAGCCTCCTCGTCGAGGGTCCAGCGAAGCCCCAACCTCTCCTGCGGCCCTGGGCCAGGTGGTGACGCGGATCACAGGGCTGCTGGGTGAGCAGTGGGCCCATCTGGGGAGTGGGCAGAGTGGACAGCAGGGGGGCGGGCAGCAGGAGACCCCCAGCGGTGGCCTCCAGAAGCCTGCTGTGGGGAAGCCTGCTGTAGGTAAAGGAGCAGCAGGGAAGCCACCGGGGAAGTCAGGGCAATCTAAGATGAGCTCCATCTCCAGCCAGCTGGTCAGCTCTCTCAGTGCCCTGTCTGCCTTCTACTCTCCTGGACAGAAGGCTGCCGCCAGCAAACAACAAGGTAGGCCTTGGTATGTCGTAGGTATGTCTTAGTCAGGGGAGGCTGGTGGAGGTAGAAATTGGAGGACGGGCTCATTGTAATGCATGGAATGGAATGGAATGAGGAATGGTATCATTTACCAGCCTACCCTGGTCTTAATAGAACATTCAGTCATGATATTTTATCATTGCTTTTCTTTATACTATACATTCTTAATGCCATTGGGATATGATGACGTTCTGCCACATTCTTTGGTTTATTTATTGAATATGAATAGGTTCTACTTTCCTACCTACATCCACAGTTATGTCTTACTCTGGTAGTCACAGTGGTACTCTGATATCTCCTATGCCATTGGGATGTACTCTATAACAAAACAATTATATTCAGTGTGTATTATTATTAGTATAAATATGGTCCTCTTTCATATTGATATTGCCAGTCACTTCTCGTCAAGCAATGATATTCTATCATTCTTAAAGGGACCGTTGTTTTACCTCAAAATCGTTGTCCAGTTCACCTTACGAACACATGGGCATGTGGAAACAGCCTCCAAATGTGTGCTGTAGGTCAAAAGCTAGTTTGAGGATATTACCCTGAAGTGATGTATTTGGGGGTGTATGGTTTTTGAAAAGTGCAAGGAGCTTTAGGGAGGAGTGAGGTAACCGTTTTTGCCCGGTTTGTTTACATCCATAAGCGCCGCACTAGTGCATATATGGTTCACTTGTGTTTACTAACGTGCATCTTAGCTCAGACGCGCCTCTGTGTCTGGCTGGGAGGCACAAAGCACTCTGGACGTTGTAGGAGTTCATCATTTGGATATATTACTTTCTGGTCCGATTAAAGGCTATTTTCTCGCTTATTTGTCGATGTAGACAACAAAGACCACTAATAACTTAGAACGTTGAGTCGTGGTGACAATCAGTAAAATGTTCCTTTAATCATGTGTTGATAGGCCTGAAATCACTGTGATGCACCCTCTAGTCCTCTGACACATGCCGACTCAGACAGAGGGGTTGTTTAGCTTATGAGATCACTCCATTGGCCCATCTTCAGTAATGTAGTTTGATCTCCATGCTGCTAAGCTGTCTACTTTCTTGGCGAAGCTCACGGCATGTCTATGGCATGTCAGATCACAGGGCTTTTCCTTTGTGAGCTCCATTGAGTTTGATAGGTCAGGAGGGCTCCTCCTCTCCATGTCTGTGATGGCCATTGATTGCGATCGCTGGAGGTGGAACACATGTTAGCTAAATTACACTGTTGGACAGCCTCCAAAAACACATAAAATATGCATTTTTCCCCGCCTTTCTCCTTGTTGTGTTTTGGCCCAGAAGCTAAAATGCTAG
>NC_139660.1:18267214-18287214 GCF_951799395.1 Argentina silus | reverse complement strand
TCTCTCTCTCTGGAGCACGGCAAGCAACAATTTTGGTTTAATCTTTCATTTTCATCAGACACATCAGCAAATCTCATTAATGTTCATCAAGGGTCTGTTTTTCAAAGGGAAGCTAAGCAAACAAGCACGGTTCTATCTGGGCTTAATAGAGAGAAACACATTTAACAGGATGAGGAAGTGCATGCTCCTTTGATATTTTATTTTGATTAGATAGACTTCAGCCAATCTCATTTAATCCGAGTCTGTTTCTCAAGGGAAACTAAGCAATCAAGCGTAGTTCTATCTGGGTTCAGTAGAGAAAAACTAAATTAACAGAGTGAGGAAATTCATGCTACAGTAGTCAACTTTGTGTGATTGGAAAATATTCGCTATTTAGATTTGACCTCTTTAGTATTAACTGTGTTATTAAGTATGCCAAGGCCACATTCTGATTGGTCCAACAGCAGGAAGTGGTTGCTGTTTTTCTTGCTGGTGCTCAGATGTTTCATACACACTCTCCTTGTTCCTCATCACAAGTCCTCAACACAGCCATCCAGAGAGGAGTACACACCTCCCTCCTATAGGCTGTGGCGGTCTGGTCACATGACCTTCCTCTACTCTACACTACCTCTGTTTGCCCTGAGCAACCTGGAATTGGGGGGGGCCACAGAATTCACAGAATTCCTGGGGGGGTGGGGGTCCATAAACTTCCATGAAGGGGCTGTATTCTATGGGAGACCTGTATCTGATTAAGGGCCCCTTACACATAGACAACACACACACACACACACACACACACACACACACACACACACACACACACACACACACACACACCGTGTTTCCCAGAAATCCATTACATCCTAAATGCTATAATGTCCACATCAGTTTTCCACTCAACAAGGTCATGTTTTCATCACGGCTGTTGTTGATGTATGGCACCAAGGCTGTTTTTAACAACACTCTCATCCAGGCTCATTATGTAGTGTGTAATAGGTACAAGGCCAGCTCTTATGCTCTGAATAGCCTGCTATTACAGTGGAGGCTGGTGGAGGAAATGATGAGACGTGTTTGATACCATTCCTCGTTCCATTCCACTGAGCACAATGAGCCCATCCTCCGACTTCTACCTCCACCAGCCTCCACTGTTCTCTTGTCACCCCGACCCTCCTCTAAGGAGGTCTCATTCATGCTGTGTGTGTGATGTTGTCCAGGTATGAGACCACGTCCAGTGAGGAGTCCAGTGGGGAGGAGAATGCCCCCGAGGAGGAGGAGGTGGACAGCTCTGAGCCTGAGGATCAGCAGGAGGAGCACCAGGAGGGAGCAGCCCAGGAGGAGGCCACAGAGGCAGGGGCCCAGGGTGGAGAGGCCCAGGCTGGGGAGAAGGAGGGGCAGGGAGACCCCCAGGACCCAGAGACCAGTGAGGACCTCCAGGAGGAGCAGGCAGCAGGGTGAGACAGGGGACCAAGGTGGTTGTAATGGTGTGTGTGTGCGTGCGTGCGCGTGCGTGTGTGTGTCACCACACCAAGTTGGCTGAAAAGACCTCCCTGGTTGTACTGTAGTGGTGGTGAGAAAGATAAGTTGATGATCAGAATGCCGGTGGTTCAAATCCCAGGCTGACCCCGGCCCACCACTGCTCATGAACTCCTCTAGAGAGGGGGACATTTCGACCAGGGCCTCTTAACCCTAACTTGTCTCTGTAAATATCCAACTAAGTGGCTGACCTCTGAAACCAAAGTAACCGTGAACATACCGGAAAGAGAAGAAAACAGCGCCGGCTCAGGAAGCCAGCCTGCGTTACCTCTCCATCCCCTCCCCTGCCCTCCCCTCTCCTCCCCTCCCCTCCCCTCCTCCCCCTCTCCTCCCTCCCTTCCCCTTTCCTCTGTGTGTACGTTCTCTGGTCTCTGATGTCAGTCAGACACAATCCAGGGCTTTGTTCTGGGCCAGCTGCAGCCTACAGGCTGCACTATGAGACAGTATGAGACAGACAGACAGGTGCTGAGTGACGCTTTAATATAGACGCCCTTCTGATGGGGCCATGGATACAGTCTGGACCCCCTCACCGGCTCCACAGCCCACTACACACACACACATGCACACACACACACACACACACGTACGCACACACATATACATGCGTGCGTGTACACACACACACACACACACACACACACACACACACACACACACACACACACACACACACACACACACACACACACACACACACACACACCATACCATACCATGCCATAGAGGCCTCAGACAGTGAGTCAGTGAGACAGGAGGACTCTCAGCGATGAGTCAGTGACAGGGGATGTGTTGAGGATGTGTAGTCTAGTGGTGTGTGATTCTTTAACAGACCCTCAGGGGATCAGGGTCTCTGTCAGCCAGGATCTAGCAGGTGTGACATCATGCGTGCTTCACTGTTGTTGACATGCCTATCAGAGTAAAGGGGCGTGAAGAGAGCATCCCACTCCGACAGGAGAAAACAGACTCACTGTATGATTATAGATTTGGAAGAGGAAAGACTTCCCCTCTCAGCGAAGCGGTCTGAAGAGCTCCATTGTGTTTGTTATTGATGTGACATCACTGAGATGCTCTGTACATCAACAAGTCAGATGATGCGCATGCTGGGGAATACATTCTTTATGTCTCACCCACCTTGTTTGTTCGATAGATTTATCTAAGGACTGGCACTGGGCCAGACACCTTTATGATGTGTAGATGGAGCTATTCTAGGTGTTATATGATAGGTCTATATGGTTGTAGTGCCTAGAACATTGGATTCACAACCAACATGCCTCTCATTGTGGCTTACTGTGATGTGTCCATGCAGAGAAATGGCAGACAAGGACTTCATGGAGGCTTGCCACTACATCAAGGATCGCATGGCTGAGGTGACATCACCTGATGCAGAGATGGTAAGGACTTCCCCTTTCTTAAAGGGACACTTCACCATTTTATTTTTTTTCATCACATTCATTATCTTCAGCACCATACCAGTGTCTATAGACGTGAAAACAGCAATTTTCTCAGTTCTGTCGTCAAATAGATAAGAGAAAAGGTTGTTAGGAAATTACACCCAATGATGTCATTGGGGGTAAAAGAAAAATATTGAATTAATTGGTTTTCAAAAACTACAGCCACAAACACACTCCCCCTGGCTGGAAACTCATTGTAGTTTCTGAAAATAACTCAATGATTTTTTTTCATTCAAGTAGTATTGTGTTACACATTATTTGTCTCAAACCTCAAAGTGTGTGTGTGTGCCTGTGTGTGCGTGTGTGTGTGTGTGCGTGCGCGCTCGCCTGCCTGTGTGTGTGTGTGTGGTCTGTCCCCCCTATCAGAGGCAGGTTCTGCTGGTGTTGTACCAGGAGTGGTTCCGTGTGTCCAGTCAGAAGGAATCCCAGGCGGACACCGTGACCCTCTACCTCAGAGAGGTGGGCATCGCCACGCCAACCCTCCTGAGGTACATCGTCAACCTGGCCGACGGGAACGGCAACACTGCCCTCCACTACAGCGTGTCTCACTCCAACTTCCCTGTGGTCAAACTGCTGCTGGACACAGGTAACGCACGCACGCACGCACACACACACACACACAGACACACACACACACACAAACAGATACTGTATACACAGACAGACACACACACAAACTGTACATACACACACTCCTCTTATGGCTCTCTCACACCCCTCTCCAATGCTACAAGCTCTGTTTGATGAATGGTTATGTTTGTGTGTGTGTGTGTGTGTGTTTGTGTTGCAGGTCTGTGTGAGGTGGACAGCCAGAACAAGGCAGGCTACACAGCGATCATGCTAGCCTCCCTGACAGCTGCAGATGGCTCAGAGGACATGGAGGTGGCGCTACAGCTACTGAGACAAGGAGACGTCAACGCCCGCGCCAGCCAGGTACTCACACACACACACACACACACACACACACACACACACACACACACACACACACACAGACTGTATAGTATAGTTAATCATTTGCTTAACCTCCCTCTCTCTCTCTCTTGTGGTCCCTAGGCAGGGCAGACAGCACTCATGCTTGCGGTCAGTCACGGTCGTACAGCCATGGTGCGGTTACTACTGACCTGCCAGGCTGACCTCAACATCCAGGACCGGGACGGTTCGACCGCACTCATGTGTGCTTGTGAGCACGGTCACGCAGAGATCGCTCGACTACTGCTGGAGTCTGGCCACTGTGACACCAGCCTCACAGACAAGGTATGTAACCACACACACACACACGTAAACACACGTAAACACACACACACGTAAACACACGTAAACACACACACACACACTCGCGGATGCAGAGAAACATCGGCACATACAGTAGTAGTCCTTGTACCTACGATATAGGATCTAAAAACAACATCATACTGCCACCATCTGGACACAACGGTGAAGTGCATCATTTTATTTCCATTGGCCATGAATGAAAGGAACGAGTAGGCAGACACCCAGAGAGGATGTCAAATCCCCTCACCTCTGAGCAGAAGGCGGTCGACCAGAGACACAACATCCTCTTTTAAAAGCATAAACACATGACAGGCGGGGCAGGGCAGAGTGAGCGGCCGGGTTAATGACTGTGTTGTGGAGAGATGTCTCTCTGGGTTAGGTTGGCTAATCCCTCTGAGGAGGAGGTGTTTACATACCAGCAGAGGTGTGAGTGGATCAGGCTAACTATGTATTACCTCCATACAAGGGAGACAGGTAGTCCCCGAGGCCCTAGTCAGAGCTGCATACTGTAGTCTAGGCAGGGGAGCCTGGTGGAGGTAGAAATCTGGTGGAGGATTGTTTGACACCATTTCATGCATTACAATGAGCTGACTCTAGGCTGTTTTCTCTCCCTCTGTCTCAACAGTGTCGAGATGGCATTTTTGTGAAATGGTTCTCTTCTCTCTTTCTCTCTCCCCCCTCTCACCCCTCTCTCCCTCTTTCTCCAGGACGGTCAGAGTGCTGTGTCTGTGGCAGGTCAGGCCTCCCACAGTGAGATAGTTGACCTTCTGAAAGCCCACTCTGATGCCAGAGCCTCGGACCCCCCCGCCGCCGCTGCTCCCCTTTGAGCACCCCGCCCCAGGAACCCTCCCCCCCCCCCCCCCCCACACACACACACACACCGAACCAGGACCCCCCCCTCCCCAGAGGACAAAGGCTGTATTCACCCCACTGCCTCCCCTAACAGGCATACAGGACCCAGGCTACAGACCAGGACCGAGACTCTGAGAAGAAACCCACATTTTTCACATTTCTGCCAACATTCCGTGGAAGTTACGATCAACAATCTGGAGGACAGCCAAAGAGAATGGGACATATGTGTGGCAATCAAAGACGCCATAGCGACAGTGGTGATTGACAGGAGATGGCGGGAGGGAGGAGGCGGGGAGAGGTGGGGGGGCTTGGAAGTGGAGCATCGTAAACTGAAGAAGGATGGGTTTGCTGCTTTCCTACATTGAAGCACTTCGGGCGAATCTTAAGCACATGATCTACCTTCAGAATCGGTCATATTATTATCAAGTATATGGATTTATTTTCTTTGTATTATACCATTGACATTATTGTCCCCCACGATGACATCGGGAGGGGACTGTGGATCTGTCTCTGCATGTTCGTATGTCACACACAATATCTCAGACACCACTGGGACAATGTTGATAAAACGTACGTCTTGCCATAGAGATCCGGTATTTACTAAATAACACTGATTGGCACAAAGGGAGTGCTAACTGAAATTCCAAACTTTGAACCATAATGTTACGATCAGTATAGTCCAACAAGACTTATATCAGTATAAACGTCCCTCGTCTGCCTATAATAAATCCTGTTTTATACGCCCCTATCAAACAGTCCATTAGCTGACATACCGTCCATAGAAATCTATCCAATTAGAATTTCCAACAAAGGGAAAACAGAATTCATTGTTTTTATCCTCTCTCTCATTAATGCACAAAACATACGTTGAAATAATTGTCACCAACTCACACAAGGAGAGGCGCTACATCATTGGTGGGGGACAACATGTTCACCATAGACGTGTTCTTTTATATTGTGGAGGCAAAGCCATTATTGCAATCATAAAGTCTGAATGTTATTATCGCAAATTATTCCTAGATACACACTATATTTATTTTGTATTGCACTTTTTGTTTTACTCAGTATGACGTTCTCACTGTACATACCCATGCTGTACCTTCCTGCGTATGACCTGACGACTGACGCCGATGTCTTCCAATATGAAGGTTGTACAGTAGGGGGCAGCATGTCAATATTACACCCCTCACGGGAGCTACAAAGCTATTACACTGCAATATGTTGTAGTACTGTCTACTACTACTACTACTACTACTACTCTCTTTCACTTACACTCTCTCTCTCTCTTTCTCTCTCTCTCTCTCACTCTTCCGTAATGCATCCCTCGTCAGCCTGCTTGTAGTTTACAAATGAAATCATGTATGCAACCGATCCGCTACAAAAAAAATGCACAAAGAATGTTAGGCTGTAAAACACATTCCAGATACGTACAGTATGTAGCAACAAGCCTATGGTAGTGTGAACGGGCCATGGATCACCTCACTCAACAGCACAGTAGAACACCTACTACCCTCACTGGTCGTACTGGCACAAGGCACACTCTTAGAACAAGGGTACCTGTGGGAGAACCCCTTTGAAGAACCCCTTTGGGTTCCATTTAGAACCCTTGTGGGTTCTGTGTAGAACTTTCTGTGGAAAGAGTTCTACTTGGAACTTTGGAACTCCAAAGGGTTCTCCCCCACAGGGATAGCCGAAGAACCCTTTTGGGTTCTACAGTAGGTAGAACCTTTTTAAGAGTGCAGAATTAGAACGTTCTAACAGCCACTCTGCTAGTGTTATTGTTACAGTAGGTGTCGTCCTACCTTGCCTAGATAGCTTAGCTAGGCAGTTGGTCATGTGGTTGTTCCATACCCAGTCCTGCAGGATGGCTGTTCCAAAGCAAAGGTGCTAAACTCACCAGGTGAGGTGTGAGTGGTGCTTCTTCCTCTCCTGTTTACCATAAACCAGACAGTCTTTAGGACCGCGGGGGCTCCAGCTGAAAACAGATCTCTATTGGTTGAAATATATGGAAGCCTGTACATACAATCACCGAACACTTTATTAGGAACACCTGTAGGTGGTGTAATGGTGTGGGGAATGTTTTCTTGGCACACTTTGGGCCCGTTAATACCAATCAATCATCACTTAAATGCCATAGCCTATTTGAGTATTGTTGCTGACCATGTGCAGCCCTTCATGGCCACAATTTACCGATCTTCTAAAGGTTACTTCCAGCATGATAATGCACCGTGTCACAAAGCAAAAGTCGTCTCAAACTGGTTTCATGAACATGACAATGAGTTAAGTTTTCTTCAATGGCTTTCTGAATCCAATAGAACACCTTTGGGATGTGGTAGAACAGGAGATTCACAGTTTGAAAGTGCACCTGAAAAATGCAATCATGTCATCATGGACCAGAATCTCAAAGGAATCTTGTGGAATCAATGCCACGAAGAATTGAGGCTGTTTTGAGAGCAAAGGGAGGCCCTACCCAGTATTAGTATAGTACTAATAAAGTGCTCGGTGAGTGTACATACAGCATTGTGGAAAAATATATCTGGTATTGTCTGACATTTGCTCTTAAATATATTTAGTATTTATTCAAAATGCTATATTTTTACAATATACAGTATATGCATGGGCCAATATTCCAATGATTGTGTTGGAACTGAATATGGGAATTCAGTGATTGGTTCTCCTAGATGGGTATTATAAGCTGATTAGTCTCCTCGTAAAGCAATGTGGCTTTTCATTGGTTGGGTGGTTCATGCTTGTCTTTGATTGGACAAGGTTGTGTACTGTGAGACATCCCCCTATCAGATGTTACAAGCTGTACCTGTACCTGTCTGTAATATTCCTACTATCAAATGGACTTATATGTTAACCATGTACAAAATCAGAGACTTGCTTCTAAAATAAAAGGAAACTTTGAAAATTGTCTTATGATCAGCATCTGCACAGGTACAACTGTGTCTGTAAGATCCAATAGGTAATACCTTCACACACATGCACACACACACACACACACACACACACACTGTCACTAAGTCACTGTCATTCTGCCAGACCCCAAGGGTGACCACAGAAGAATGAAATGTCTCCATTTGTTACAGAGAGAGATGGAGACAGAGACAGAGAGAGAGAAAGAGACAGAGACTGTGTGTGTGTGTGTGTGTGTGTGTGTGTGTGTGTGTTTCTGTGACTGTCTAAATGGCTATCCTTGCGATTATGAAGACAAATAGAGCAAATCTATGGACTGAGGCCGAAAACAGAGTGAAACCTTCACATTCAAAACTCTGTGTGAACGATGGCATCCTTGCTTATCCAACCAACGCAACAAATTGGACTTCAGTGAAAACGGCTGTATGTGATTTGTGACACCAGATAGGTTTCACCAGCAGGTGGCACTGTTACTCCATCATAAATACAATTGTGGTGGATTCGACATCCTTAAGAGTGCAAGCCAATGTAAAAGTTAATGGATCAAGTAGACAATACACACTTACACTTTTGATGGAGTATCACAGTGAGCTCTCATGAAGACCTACACGCATCATAATTCAAAATCATTGAAATGGCATCTGTCCTGAGGGGTTCATTGAGCTCCTGTCTGTAGATCGAATTCCATGCTGTTCCCTGTCACCTTCCCTGTCAAACTTCACATTGTCGTCACCAGGTCAGCTTGGCAACTTCTCAGAAGAGATGGATGTTCTTCTCAGCGTCTTCCCTGAGGACGGCACACCACTCTCACTACTGGGTGACTTCAACATCCAGTCAGAGAAGCTTCACTCGTCTGGAGTACTTGACCTTCTCTCCTCCTTCGGCCTTACCCTGTCCCACTCTCCTCCGACTCATAAGGCGGGCAATCAGCTCGACCTTGTCTTCACCAAATCCTCCCATACCTTCAACCTTACTGTTACCCCTCGTCCAGTCATCATTTTGTATCCTTCTCCCTTCCCCTCAAATCCACCCCCTCCCAGTCAGACTCTACCCACATTGTATCCTCTCGTCGCAACCTGTGTACCCTCTCCCTCACTGCTCTCTCTTCCTCTGTCTTATCCTCCCTACCCTCTGTTGAATCCTTCTCCCTTCCTCCACCCTCCTGTCCACTCTTTCCTCATCCAATCCGGCTTTAAGGCTGGGCACTCTACTGAAACTGCTCTCCTTGCTGTCACAGAGGCCCTCCACTCTGCTCAAGCTTCCTCCCTCTCCTCTGTTCTCATTCTTCTGGACCTGTCTGCTGCATTCGACACAGTAAACCACCTGATCCTTCTCTCCACCCTCTCAGAACTGGGCATCTCTGGCTCTGCACTCTCCTGGTTTGCATGCTACCTGGCCGATCGCTCTTAACAGGTGTCGTGGAGAGGATCGCTGTCCTCTTCATGAGCCCTCACCACTGGGGTCCCCCAGGGCTCTGTCCTAGGGCCCTTACTGTTCTCCCTCTATACCAAATCTCTTGGCTCGGTAATTTCCTCACATGCTTTCTCCTACCACTGCTACGCAGATGACACTCAACTCTTTCTCTCTTTCCCCCCCCTCTGACTCACAGGTGGCAACACGTGTCTCTGCGTGCCTTGCAGACATTTCTGCTTGGATGTCAGACCACCACCTCAAACTCAACCTTAACAAGACTGAGCTGCTCTTCCTCCCTGGGAAAGCCTGCCCTCTCCAAGACTTCTGACCTCCTCCCAGACAGCCAAGAATCTTGGGGTGATCCTTGACAACCGAACATCACAGCGACAGACAGCACACTCCTGTAGATTCTTCCTCTACTACAAAAATCAGAAGGATAAGTCCATTCCTCACAAGAGAAGCAGCACAACTCTTGGTCCATACACTAGTGATCTCCCGCCTTGACTACTGCAACGCACTCTTGGCCGGGCTCCCCACCTCTGCCATCAGACCTCTGCAGCTCATCCAGAATGCTGCCACCCATCTGGTGTTCAATCTTCCCAAGTTCTCCCATGTCACCCCCCTCCTTCGCACCCTTCACTGGCTCTCGGTAGCCTACCGGATCACTCCGCTCTTCCGCCTGGCACCGCTGCCTCTACGTGGATGCAGCAATCGTGCTACTCGGTCACAGCTTTTCACTGTCATGGCGCCCCCGCTGGTGGAACGAGCTTCCCACTGCTGTCAGGACTGCAGAGTCACTACCTATCATCCGCCGTAGACTGAAGACCCATCTCTTCAGGCTACATCTTAACTGTCCCTCCTAAAGACCTCTTCATCCCCACTACCCCCCTGTACAGTTTCTCTACTGTAAATCAATACAATATTCCTTCTTCTAGCATTGTGACTGCCAATGCCCCCTGGTCCTACCATAGATTACTTTTTCTTATGATGACGGATAGATGATTCACTTACTTAAACAAATGTATTTGTTGTAAGTCGCTTTGGATAAAGGCTTCTGCTAAATCTCAAAAATGTAAATGTAGAGGGAAAATTAAAAAGTCTGTTTCTAGCCTAGATTAAGAGATCCTCATTAATTGCAAATTCAGCAGAGAGGAGTCACATTGCCATGCTTTTAACCCCAGTAGATAATATGTGATGCTGTGTGGTCTTCTGAATATTAAACACCCCCATTCTTTCAGAGATGTACAATGGCTTCACTAAACAATTATTCATATTACACACTGGGGGAGCAGTAGCAGATTCTCTCTTCCTCTTCCTTTTACACACACACACACTCACACACTCATTTTTTCAGAGGAGATAATGAGTGAAAATGATGGTGCATAGGCTACCCCGCAACACAGAAAAACACATTGCTCCCTCTCTCGCATGCTCTCAACCTCTCCATACTGTGTGCTAATGAGTAAACATTCTTTTTCTCTCTCAACCTAAAACATCCACACAGACACACACACACACACAGACACACACACACACACACACACACACACAGACACACACAAACACACACACACACAACAAAACACATACAGACAGACACACACACACACAAAACAGTACACGCACACAACAATACACACACAACAAAACACATACAGACAGACAGACACACACACACACACACACTCTATAAGAAGCAAAGAGCATACCCATAGTGTTGGATAATGAGTGGAAATGATGGGCTCCCCCTCCCCACCCCACCATAACACCATCAGCCCAGTTCCTAACAAGGGCTTCCAGAGAGGCACACACAGCAGGCTGAGAGGGCTATGGGTAGTCACACTGACAGCCTCACCACAATACACACCAATTAGGAGGGAAATAAGCCCATCAGAGCCAATGAGGAGTGAGCCCATTTGCAGTTATCCACACAGGATGCCCTCCGACTGAACTGAGTGTGTGTGTAGTTTCATACGTATATAACACTTTCAAAGAACAGGATTAGAAACAGTTTGGATGGAAATTATACACCCACACACACACACACACAGATGGGCACGCACACGCGCATGCAGATACACACCAACACACACACATACACACACACACACACACACACACGCAGATACAGAACACTTCTCATTGACGCCATACAAAATCTAAATTCCCCCCCTCATCCCCCAATTTCACATAACTACACAAACACACACACACACACACACACACTCACACCTAATCTGAATTGCAGATACGCCTCCACTGATGCCCTGTCTGTGCCTCTCCATCTGATGATGTGATGACCCTGCCTCGTTACTGTGGAGACTTTTGAGAGTAATTAAGCCCCCCCACCCCCACCCCCACCTCCCGACTGTACCAGATGCACAGTCCCTTCCCTTCCCGTCCCGTCCCCAGCGACAGCATGCATCGAGCCTTGAAAACAAACGGCAGATTAATCTTTCATGGAAGAGGGTGCCAAATAGATTAATATGCTGTTGGAGGCCCTCACCACTCTGCTCTGCTCAGATCCCTCCTCTCTAATACGATTAGTGCAGTGAGTGCCCCCGGCCAGCAGAGGCAGCAGAGCGGGGACCCACGGGAGAGGGGATGATAGATGAGGCTGGCAGGTGGTGTTCAGGTAGGGAGGAGGGAGAGGGACCCGACCTGCCTTCCCAGGATGCTCTGTGTTAAACTAACCCAGGGGCTGAGGCTGATCTCTGAAACAGGGAAACGGTGAGGTAAGCTGTTTCTGAATGGTAACAAATGCAGAAACTGGTACCTAAGCAGTTACCTAAGCGGTGCCACTCTCCACAGAATTGTAATGAGTGTGTGTGTGTGTGTGCGTGTGTGTGTGTGTGTGAGTGAGAAATAGAAATAGAGAGAGAGAAACAGAAATAGAGAGAGAGACAGAGAGCGAGAGAGAGAGAGAGAAAGAAAGAGAACCAGAGAGAGAGAAACAGAGAGACAGTGTGAGAGAGACACAGGCACCTAAGTGTGACAAGCACAGGCACCTAAGTGTGAAAAGCACAGGCACCTAAAAGGAGAAATTGAGATGATGTTTTCAAGGGGTTTTTCAGCAGATATGTGGGGCCCACTGGCAGAATATCAGCACAGGTCAAACCCTTCACATCCACCTCCATCTACACCCTGCCTACAGTACTTACATCCACTCCAGGAAAGGCTGATGGAGGCAGAAACCTGGGGTGACACGGGGGGGGGGGGGGGATAGGGACGGACGGACAGACACCTTGTCATTATTCTCCAATGAAATGACTGTAATCTGCGACTGGGTGTCCACTCTCTTATCTAATCCACATATGACAGGAGAGGGTGAGGGGAGGCATGTTCAATGAAGAGCACAGGAGCCCCCGCAACAATGGAGAGGGTGTCCAGCCGTGATACCCGCGCCACCTCTCCCCCGCGTTCACATCCATCAAACCCTCAGCGAGCTGTCAGTCCCGCCATCCACTGGGGGAACGCTGTTCCTCGCTCTGCTCTCCCTCTCTCTCTCTCTCTCTCTATCCTCTCTCTCTCCCTCTCTCCAGAGAGCAGCGTTTGATACAGATGCAGGGGAAACACAGCCTGAAGCGTGGGGGAGAAGTGTTTTTTTATCAGCTATCAACAGACAAAGAGCTGCTTCACGTCCCACGATGACAACTGGGGAGGCTTTTAGTTACCTGGGCAACCAGTGAGAGGGAAAAAGAAGGAAAAAAAACATACTGTACATTGAAAAAAACAACGCAACACAGAGGAATTGGGCGATTTTTATAAATTTAATATATCAATATATAGAGATATTTATCAACAGCTTGATTTCATAGAAACGTGAGTGAGACCATTTTGGCATACAGTACAGATATTCCATGTAAGTACAGAAGTTGCTAAGTTTAACTCCCCTCCCTAACCCCACCACCCCCCCACCCCCTAACCCCCCCCCCCACAGACACAAAACACCAAAACAAAAACAACAGAGTAAAATATACAGGAGCACAAACAAGCAAGGCACCAATAAATTAAATGATAACCCCTCTTTTAAACACACGCAACAACAAAATCTATTCAACAGAATTAAATACAGTATAAACACCCTAAATTCTGCAATGCTTTACTGTTAAAAAGCAAAACAAAATTAAAACAGACAGAAAGAAGGAATAAAAACACTTTGGCAGATTATTAATTTTTAGTTACAATCAAGTAGTAAAGAAAATCCAGTGCTCTTGTGTACAAATAAATTCATATATGGTCTACACTCCTTTTTTTCCTGGAGGCTTTTTATGTACATCCTTTTTTACAGATACGTTTAAAACATTATCAAAAGTTTTGCTGTATGAAAACGTATTTACAAGTCATGATTCAAAACCATTGGACTGTACCAATCCGCCCCTCCCCCTCTTATGTACCCCTTTACACAGTGCAGAAGGCTTTTTGAAAAGTTTGTGCAACAAACAGCGTACAAAATGTCTCCGTTATGGCTGTGGAATGAGTGTGACCCAGAATGTTGGACATTTCCTCGTAACCCTCCCCCCACCCCCCCCGCCCCACTCCTCATACACACCCGCATCAAACCCCCTCCCCAACCCCCCCAAATTCAACAACGACAGGTACAAAAAAGGGAGTCTTCTTGCGCATTGTCCTTCAAGTAATACACATCAAGTCAAATATGAACTAGTACTGTGGAGGAGAGACAATGACAACTCACTCGATAAGAACACAAGAGAGAGACAGAGGAAGATCCGGCAGAGGAAGATCCGGCAGAGGAAGATCCGGCAGAGGAAGATCCGGCAGCGGAGCGCGCGCGGGAGGGGTAGGGGGTGGGGGTGGGGGGCGGGGGGGGGGGGTCAAGGGTCACTGGATTACAATGACAGACACGGACAGTCGCCAAGTGTTCTCCTTCTCACTTCCTCGACCGCTGGGGAGACTTAGTTAGTGTTCCTGTGTCGGTTTCGGAGGACGAGTGTGTGTGTGTGTGTGTGTGTGTGTGTGTGTGGAGGTTGGTTGAGCTGCTGCTGTCCGGGGCTCCTCTTCCTCCTCCCGTTGGTTCCAGTGTGTGACAGTATATCTACCCTTTCAGAAAGATAGCCCTTGTGAAAACAAAGTGTTAATGGCTGAGATGGGGTGAAAGACGGAGAGTGAGTGTGTGAGTGTGGAAGTGATGCGAAGGGGTCTATTAGTCATGATGTAGCGTGATGGAGCAGCATGGCTTGGGGGGCCCCCTCGTCCACTCAAGGACAGGGGGCCGCCTTTAGTAATGCATAGAGAGAGAGACAGAGCGAGAGAGAGAGAGAGAGAGAGATGTGAAAGCACAATGAAAAGAAAGAGGGAAAACACATCTACGGAGGCTTTCTAGACTAGTCTACCACCTAGATATATAGATAAATAGAGTCTAGGAGTCTGTACCAGGGCCTTCAGGTGTCGCTGTTGTTTTAGACAGACTTGAAGAGATCCATTACTTCATTTATGCATCTGTTCATCAGAAGTTGAATGATCTCTGTGCTTCAACATGTCAAGTCAGAGATGTTGTTGAGGCGTCTGTTTAGAGGTTTCTAAAAATTAGTTAACACTGAAGGCTCTGGCCACACCTCCGGGTCACCATAGATACTACTGGTCACTAAGGGTTACCAACTCGGGGTCACCATAGACACTACTGGTCACTAGGGGGTTACCATCTCAGGGTTAGCATAGATACTACTGGTCACTAGGGGTTACCACTACAAGAGCTATAGGGAGCAACGTAGAGAGCCTCTAGCATTGCCATCCCATAAAAAACAAGAAGATACTTCCTATACTGTGTTATATACATATTGAAAACCAAAACACAACAAAAGCAAAACACACTCTGTTGTTCACAAGCATCAGCCAATAGCTGGTGGCACAGACCCACGGCTATCTAAATCTCACGAATTGCCTGACAGAGAAACCCATTGATTCGATCGACACACAAGTAATTATAAAGATTAGCACAAGCGGCTGCTCCTCTCCGATACCCATAAACAAGGGGACTGTCTAAAGGAGAAGAAGCTCAGATAAGAGGAGAGATTCTGCGCTGGAATGTGCCCTGGTGTACCAGACTGCCTTAGAAGACAGATGGGAGTCTGACGAGAACACACTGTACAGCGCTGTCCTCTGTGTGATGAATGGTGAGAGGGTCAGAGGTCCAGATTCAGACTTTGAGTGTCCTTCAATAACTGATGTGTCTGATGCCAGGTCCACACAACGTGAGAAGAGACAGCTTTCTGAAACATCGCAGCACACAGGGACAGACCGCCACACGGGAAAGCTCAGTTGCCTCGATACGGATCAATTCTACGAACCGGCACACATGCACGCACACACGCATACGCACACATTCACAGACACGCGCACAGACACACAGACACACACACACACCCACACCCACACCCACTGGGCTTGCCAGAAATGCTGTGTAGGCAACAGTATAGCACACTCCCCACGTATCTGTATATGGAGACAGACAGTGGCAGAACGGTACTAACTTCCTACTGAAACCTGCCTGGAAGTGTGTGTCACATTAGCAGGACACGGTGTCAGCAGCGTCCCAGAGACAGATCACCCCCCATTCGTCTTCCGGAGATTTCCGGGTGGGTTAGATCTAATCCTGGAACCCCCTTCCTGCCAGCGTCACTCTCCCCCTCTCCCTCTGCCTGCCCTAAACGCCTCCCCCCCCTCCCCACAGAGACCCTGACATCGCCACCATGCAGACATTTCCAGTGGAGCATAGAGAGGCATGATCTATAACTATCATTAATCAACCAATCAACCACTGAGGTAGGCAAGCACCACCAACTCCGCCTGCCAAATACGCTAAGGAGACTCAAAGGACTGTGATTGAGTATGTGTGTGTGTGTGTGTGTGTGTGTATGTGTGTGTAAGAGAGCGAGCGAGTGAGCGTGCGTGCAGTATGTGTTTGTGCAAACTAAGTCTGCTTGTGTGTTTTCTTGCTCTAAACAGATGGGTAAGTAGTTGAATTCAGTACCTTGAATTTACATAAGAGTACTCTTCATATTAATCAACAGCAGTGCAATGACAACAACACAACCCTACTGAATCTGTGCTGATTGAAGAGCTGGTTGAAGAGTTAAGTCAGCCAGGGCCTCTGCTTCTCCATTGGGGCCTTCGTATACATAAACAGTCATCTCAGTAGTTTGCTCAGTACCAGAGCGTGCATTTACACCCGCTCAGACCCACACACTGTAGTAACTCAGAACCAAACCCTAACTGTACCTAAGGACCCTCAAAGACCCTGAACCCTCATAGAAACACAATACTCTGGTGCAGCCAGTGTGAGCCACCTCTTACTTATTAGGTTCCTCTCCTTAGCGAGAGACCCAGAGACCATGGATGGAAGACTGAGTGATGTTGCATGGGTGACAGTCGTCAAAGCTTACCTACAAAGCTTACGTACTACACATCCAATGTCCTAGATATCCAGTGTACTACACATCCAATGTCCTAGATATCCAGTGTACTACACATCCAATGTCCTAGATATCCAGTGTACGAGCAAACAATGGCTAACAATGTTTGTTCATCGACTACCTGTCCAGTCCTTCTACTGAGGGCTCTGGAAGGTCATGTAAAGGGCTCAGCCTGCTGCTGCTTAAGTATGGAAGACTCACTGTATGGTAACCTGACTCAGAGACCATGGATGGAAGACTGAGTAATGCGATGATGCATGGGTGACAGTCGTCAAAGCTTACATCAAGTGTACTAGATATCCAGTGTACTATGTATCCAGTCTGACTGCATAATTCTATACACTATGAGCCAAACAGCGGATGTCTTCTCTTAAGCATCTCTTTGTGTTTGTCCATGTCCAGTCCTTCTACTGAGTGGAAGGTCATAGTTCAGCCTGCTGGTTACTCTACGTAGGGAAGACTCACTGTATGGTAACCTGGTATGGCGTTGATGGAAGTTAGTGGATCAAAGTGACTGACTGGTGGGAGTCTATCCAATTCAATAAGATCAAGTGTGTGTTCCCACCAATCCCAATCCGATGCAGGTCCAGTGCTCTCTTCTACACTAACAGCACAAACACACCCACAACATGGTTGAGATCCGCTGTACGGGTTTCCTCATGTTTCCTCCATTGAAATCAGTGCTTTAAATGTTTCATGTGTGACTTCTAGAGCACCAGTGAGAGAGCTCCTCCTGCTCACACACACGCACACACGCACACACACACACACACACACACACACACACACACACACACACACACACACACACACACCAACAACAGCAAGACATGTACAGTGCACACCCAGTACCTCAATCGGTTGTTTTTTGTACATTTTTGTTTTTAAATGACCACCACAGCCCACTCCCTGCCCCTGCATTGTTCATTATCTAACTTGTGTGTACCTCTGATGCCAGCAGAGCGGATTACCCATAATCCCCCTCCTCGAGTTCTGCCCTGCTGCTTTTTCCTGTGGCGTTGCTCACTGGCGCAAATGACACCCCCCCACCCCCCCACCCCCCACAAAACACCCCCCCACCACCAACCTCTACCCCTATCCCCCTTCCACTTTTGCCTCCACTTCTCGCTCCACCCACGCGTACCCTCAGGCCTGGTCCTCTTTATCATATTTACACCAGCAAACACAGACAATAAATAAATCACAACAAAATCAAAACCCAGCTGGCCCTTCCCCTGGCACGCTCCAGTAAGGTGCCCAGACATCTATTTACATGTGCACTGAGGTTAGTTATCATTGAGCAGCCAACACCACTACAGCTAACACAGGAGGCAGAGAGGAGAGGAGAGGAGAGGAGAGGAGAGGAGAGGAGAGGAACAGGGGACAGCAGCAGTAGTAGTAGTAGTAGTAGTAGAGTAGTAGTAGTAGTAGTAAGTTAGGAGAGATAGAGAGAGAGAGAGGGACACGTGTTTTAGAGACACAGGTGGGGGTACACGTATAAGTAAAAGACCCCACCCCCACACCCCCCTGCTGCCCCATCCATTGGGGAGGGTATGTGGTACGAGTAGGCTCTCTCTCCTTGTCCGCCCCCCCTCCACTGTAGAGTGGTCGCCACGGGATACTGCATGGCGGCGGGGGAGAGAGGGGGGGGGCAGGGGGGGTGTTCATGGGCGGGACGGGGACAAGCTGCACCCCTCAGGGGAATCCGTCATCCTCCAGACTGAGCGCCACGCGCTGCAGAGAGCAGATAAAACACTGTTACCACACAGTGGGGGAGGGAAGGTGTGTGTGTGTGTGTGTGTGTGTGTGTGTGTGTCTGTGTGTGTGTGTGTGTGTGTGTGTGTGTGTGAGAGAGAGAGAGAGAGAGAGAAAGAAAAAGGGAGCTGGCAAGGGAAAAGGGGAAGAGGGAGGGAGGGAGGGACGGAGGGAGAGAGAGAGAGAAAGAGAGAGCGAGAGAGGGAGGGAGGGAGGGAG
Organism: Argentina silus; assembly: GCF_951799395.1. NCBI lineage: Eukaryota > Metazoa > Chordata > Actinopteri > Argentiniformes > Argentinidae > Argentina > Argentina silus. The sequence continues at coordinate 18,268,385 of NC_139660.1, read as the reverse complement.
GGAGGGAGGGAGGGAGGGGGGGGGAGAGAGAGAGGGGGACCAGAAGGATAAAGAGATTGAGTCGGAAGAGCGATGCAGATGCCACTCCTCTTCCTCTTCATCCCTGGCATAATTATCTGGCCGTGGTGTGTGTGTGTGGTGTGTGTGTGTGTGTGTGTGTGTGTGTGTGTGTGGAGCGCTGAGGATGCCTGAGCCACTTCAGGGCACACTGACGTCTCTATCTGAGACACCATACAGCTCACTTACACAGAGAAGGAGAGGAGGGGAGGGGGGGACATGTGGTGTGAGGGTTACCAGGGAGACTAGTTTACTCCCCCATCTCCCCCTCTGAGGGGGAGGAGCTCGTCAGCCTGACCTTGAGTCTCAGCAGAGCATACTTGGTGTGTGTGTGTGTGTGTGTGTGTGTGTGTGTGTCCCACTTCCCCTCTCTCCTGCCGCCTTTACAACACGGTGCCACAGCGGCGATGAGTGTCGCCATGCCAACATATTGGAGCACCACTAGCCCCTCCCACCTCTTCACCTGCTCTCCCCCATGTTTACCAGCATATCTGGATTTAAGACCCCTTAAAAACACTCACAGAAAACGTCCAAATGCCAAACACATCAAACAATATCAGGAATAAATGATTACGATTAAAGATTGTCCTATCATCTAAGGTGCTGTTCTGGTTTGTGTTCCCCTTTTTAGCCTTCTGTCTAATTTACACCCTCCAAAGCGTACACACTCCAAAGTGTACACTCCAAAGGAGATAGGGTGCTCCTATCACTGACTAGTAGGCCTTCACAGGTGAGCAGATAAAGCTAAATACACATAGAAAGAATGAAGCATGGCGCCGTGGTTCCTTCAAAAACACAATGGTTAATATAATACACACACACACACACACACACACACACACACACACACACTGTCAAAACAAGGGATGGGGGGATGCATATCCATAAAATATATTTATATCATGTGGTGGATGGAGGTGACTTCAATGTGGTGGACTGGTGACGGGCTCAGTGTGTGTGTTTGGGTTTGATAGAAATTGTGTTTTGGATGAATATGTGAATTGTGTGTGTGTGTGTGTGTGCGCGTATGTGCAGTATATGTGCGTGTTTCTGTGAGCCTGTTCTTTCTCCCACAGGCCAAAAGGGGCTTCTTCCTCCACCCCCCCCCCTCCCC
>NC_139660.1:18252214-18257214 GCF_951799395.1 Argentina silus | reverse complement strand
TTGAGTAGTGGAGCAGAGGGGGGTGGGCGGTGGGAGGAACTTTATGGAGAGTCGTGCCCTGTCAGGGGCCGTAGCTGTGATGTATGAGCCCCTCCACCCTGGCCCTGCGGTACTGATGACCACTGGTCTTACCTTTTAATGTGGTTTGTGCTGTGGCTACTGCTGAGCAGAGCAGCGGTCGGGGCAATTCATCTACTGTAGGTTCTGCTGGTACTGTTACTCTCCCACAGAGCCTCTGCTGGACATGATGGATCTACCCCATCACAGACCCCCCCCCCCCCCTCCTCCTCATCCCCACTCTGGGTGCCCACCCCGTCACACCCCACAGCAGCTGAGTACTGTACCGAATCCCCCCCCCATCCCCCCTAACACTCCCCACTCCTTTTCCCAGTCTGTCCCACTAATTATTACCCCTTACAACACCACAGAGGAGGTTGGTGGAGGTACCCACCCTATCATCTCCCCTGTGATGCCCATCTTTCCCCCTTCCTTCCGTCGTGGCTCCCCCCTTTTCCCCCTCCTCCCCACTCCCACTCTCTAAACTCCTTCCCTGTGGCTCCCTCCTCTCCCCCTTCTTCCCACTCCCACTCTCCCCCTGTGGCTCCCCACTTCTCCCCCTTCTCCCCACTCCCACTCTCACCCCTGTGGCTCCCCCCGTTTCCTCTCTTCCCCACTCCCACTCTTCCCCCCTCTCCCCCTCCTGCTCACTCCCACTCTCCCCCTGTGGCTCCTCCCTCTCCCCCTCACTTCCACTCTCCCCCTGTGGCTCCGCCCTCTCCCCCTCACTCACACTCTCCCCCTGTGGCTCCCCCCTTCTCCCCCTTCTCCCTCTCCTCCCCACTCCCACGCTCCCCCTGTGGCTCCCCCCTTCTCCCCCTCCTTCCCACTCCCCCTTTGCTTCCCTGTGGCTCTCCCTCCTCCCCCCCTACCCCCCTACCTCGAACACGGTGAGGGCGAAGGGGTGTCCCAGGTGGTCCTGGGAGGACAGCAGCACTTTGCGGTTGTCTCCGTTCAGGTCGATACTGGAGAGCAGGTGCAGCTTGGAGTCCACCCAATAGAGACGTCTGTTGGACAGGTCTGAGAGAGGGAGGGGGAGAGGGAGCAGGATAGGGAGAGAGAGAGAGGGGGTGGAGGGAGGGAGAGGGAGACGGGGAGGAAGGGAGAGAGAGAGAGAAAGAAAGAAAGAAAGAAAGAAAGAACGAAGGAGCGAGAAAAAGAAAGAGAGAGAGAGAGAGAGAATGAGAGAGAGAGAGAGAATGAGAGAGAGAGAGAGAGAGAGAGAGGGGTCAACACTCATTCAAAAGTCAACGAGAAAAGGTCTAGGCAGAGAGGTCCGTTACAACGGCAAGGCAGCACATCAATCATCTCTGACGTGACAGTGAGTTATTCCTCGGGTTAGAAATAATGAAACAGTGAACATAACATCGCCAGCTCCATTCTCAGGTGGGGGAAACACTGCTTCATGCCCCAGAGCAAATCACTTAACCCCCGACCATAATATGAAAGAGAGTGTGTATTAAGGCAAGATATATAGATCAGCTGGCTATGGAAGGTTCCATGCCGGTCAGACTCTGCTGAGTAAATATCGATGTAGCTAATAATAATATGGCTGGGGGCAATCAGGGAAGAGCCGCGCTGCTATACTCAATCACAGCTTCACCTCCTTCCACACACACACACACACAGACGCACACACACACACGGACGCGCACACACACACACAGACGCACACGTACACACACACACACACACACACACACACACACACACACACACACACACAGACTTAGCCCACTTGTTTTGTTTTTTTCTGCTTTTGTTGGCAGTTGGGAGACAACATTTAATTCTTAGATTTGTCTTTTAGCAGAGGTCTTTATTTATTAATGAGGGAGCACAATTAGCTTCTCCACTGGCAGCGAGACAATACCGCCATGCACTGACTGAGAGGAGGGAAACAAAGGATCAAAACACACACACACACACACACACACACACACACACACACACACACACAGACACACAGAGACACAGACACGTCCGTCCGTCCGTTGTGTGCCCGCTGTGTGAAATCGATGACAAGAGGAAAATAATCTCTTTTTTTCCTAAATTAGCCATTGTTATCCTAGCCTCTACGACTCGGAGGATCATTTGTTTTCATATCGTCGATTTAGCGACACCTCAATTCGACGCCGCTCTGTCTCTCATCAGGCGTGGGTGGGGGGGCACTCGGAGAGAGATTGGCTGGTGGGGGATTGGATGACAATGATGGGAGTATTGATAGCACTGCCCGGGCGGCTTCACTCAGACACTTCACATTCACACCCTAGCGCTGGCTGATTAATGACAAGAGACACACTGAGACACCCATAACAATAGAGGCCATACAGAGAGACAGAGAGAAGCTCTATTATCAAAACATTTCCATTCATCCCTCTCTCTCTCTCTTTTCTCTCTCATCTTTTCTCTCTCCTCGATGAAACTTTCCATCCAATGTTTTTCACTTTCATTATTCTCCTCATCTCACATTCTTTCTTTCTTTCCTTTCTCTCTCTCTCTCTGTCTAAACTTTCCTTCCAATACCCCACTTTCTTTCTAACTTTTTCTTTCTTTCTTTCTTTCTTTCTTTCTTTCTCTTCTCTTCTCATCCCTCTCTCCAGTACCAGTCTTTACCCAGGGTGATGCCGTTGGGCCACTCGATCCTCTCTGACACCAGAACCTGCCGGTCCACTCCGTTCATGCCTGCCTTCTCAATCTTGGCCTGCGTCCCCCAGTCCGACCAGTACATGAACCTACAGAGGAGAGACAGGGGTCAGGGGTCAGGGGTCAGAGTGGACAACAGTACACATAACAGAGAGAGGGAGAACAATACAGAAACAGGGACTTAAGTGCACTGCTACATAATCCTATGTAATCACAGTAGACGCCAAGCCACACTTATCAATGTCCTTCAGCAAGACACTTATCTGGAGAGCTCATCAAGGTAGTGGCATTTCTACCTGTTCTTAAAACAATCGACATTCTAGGCCCTTCCTCACACCCCATCTCCACTATTGAGACGTGGGATGTGAAACATCATCTTTTCCCTCCAGCACACGTCTAATTGTCTATTTTCTTATTGTGTACTTGTTTTTTTTTAATTTATTTTTTTACAAAACGTAATCGATTATGTGTCCAGGTACGAATATTCATTTACTCGAGTACATGTTCACCCCCCTAATTGAGATCTCCCCCCAGCATCTCCATCATGTTTACAATGGGCCAGGCAGGCAGGCAGACAGACAGACAGGCCCAGGGGGTGAGACAGGTAAGTGCCAGTTCCCAGTGAACCTGCGAGGGGCTCATTTGCATGTGTTTCATGCTTGTCTAACTCTGTAAAGACCCTGGGGGAAGAGAGTGGTCACGGAGAGGAATGGAGATGGAGGAGGAGAGGAGAGGAGGGACAGGCAGTCAATGGAGAGTTTTGACGGTGCAATCTCTCAGTTACTGATGCCCACAGCTGTGTCTGATTAGGAGGGGAGAGAGGTGAGAGGGGGGGGAGGAGAGGTGAGAGGGTCACAGACAAGGCGATTGGATGAGAGAAAAGAACAGGTGGACACCTGGTGTAGCTCCCTGAGCAGATGGAGGACAAGTAATGAGAAGCATCCCACACAGTCAAACTGTCTTACTCTCTTACCCCCCCCCCCCCCTCTCTCTTTCTCTCATATGCTCCCTCTGCCAATCCCTCCCTGCTTCCCTCTCTCCCGCCTTTCCTCACTCCTAACATCCCTCCCTCCTTCACTCCCACCCTGCTTCCCACCCTCCCTCACCCCCTCCCTGATTTCCTCCCTCCCTCCATCCCTCACTGCTTCCCTCCCTGATTCCTTCCCTCCCTCCGTCTCTCCATCCCTCACTCCTAACATCCCTCCCTGCTTCCTTCCCTCCCTCCGTCTCTCCATCCCCCTCTCCTAACATCCCTCCCTCCATCCTTCACTACCTCCCTCACTGCTTACATCCCTCACTCCTAACATCCCTCCCTCCCTCCCTCCCACCCTAACTTACTTTCCTCCCTCCCTCCCTCCCTCCCTCACTGCTTACCTCCCTCCCCGCATCACTCCCTGCCTCACTCCTAAAATCCCCCCCCCCCTCCCTCCCTCTCCCTCTCGACAACCCTAACTGTAACTGCTAATGCATACAGCAACTCTACTAGACCCTCATCCCTACCACTCCCTCCCTCATCTCCCTCCCTCCCTCCCTCCCCGTCCTCTCACCCTTGTCGGGGGTCCACAGCGATGGCCCGGGGTTCGCTCAGCTCCGTGGCGATCAGGACCCTCCTCTTCTTGCCATCTCCCGTGGCGACAGAGATGGTTTTGTCCCCCGAGTCGGTCCAGTAGAGGTTCTTGTGGACCCAGTCTACAGCCAGACCCTCTGGGGAGTGGAGGGCTGAGTCTATCAGGGTCACCTGCTGGGACGCGTCGCTGGCCTTGTTGATGTACGCACTGGGAGAGGGGGGGGAGAGGAGGTTATAGTAACACATAGGGAACACACATTCAGTTACTCTGTATCAACACACATACACAGAGAGAGAGACAGGGACACAATCACGCACCCGTTTACACACGCACGCACGCACACACACATACACACACACACACACACACACACACACACACACACACATACACACACACACACACACACACACACACACACACACACACACACACACACACACACACACACACACAGTAACTGGGTCAGAGAGGAGAGGAGCATAAAATAAGCACAAGACACCAATGTAATAGGAACACAAACACACATACACATACACCCACACCCACACACACACACACACAAACACACTATAATAAGTGTCCACACAAAATCACTCTGCATGTATCCATATGCAAATGTAGCAGGTGTTTGAATGATATGCCACCATAACAACTAGTCAAAGAGGCTGCAGTTGCATGACATGCAGGTGGTGGTGAGATGTGTGATTGGTCAGATCAGTCCTCCCTGCT
>NC_139660.1:18229714-18247214 GCF_951799395.1 Argentina silus | reverse complement strand
TGTACTACAGAGTCAGGCTGATATCAAGAATGCCATCCCAATATGTGATAACTCAGGTCAGCTCTGTCAGCCAATGAAGGTAAGCTGTGAAAAGCTAAGACCAGGGCCGATATGCATGTTGCTTAACACCTTGATTTGACATTGCAGTGGTGATGGAACCAAACCGAGTGGAAAGGTATTGTGTAAACTAAACACAGAGGGTGACGGAAAGGGAAAATATTATAGAAAGTATTAATCATTTGAGCTTTGGGTCAATGTTTTTTGTGACAGGCGCTGTGAATGGATGTATTCTCTCTCCCGGGGATTGTTAGTGTGATGTGGTCCGTGTGGAAAACAAAGATGGCCGCCGCCCAGGCTAAAGAGGCTGACATAATAATACAGCAACAAAGGCTGACAGATAGATACCCCACCCTTCGTGAGACAACAGTTGTGGTGAACTGAAGAAGTCTACATCACATGCATGTGGAAAAAGTCTAAACATTCTCCATCCTCATTAAAATGCATTCACAGTTGTGTTCGACCGTTTGGCCACAGTGTACTGTGTACCGACTACAGACTTAAGAGAGAGACAGAGAGAGAGATGGAGAGAGTGATGATGAAATCTCTGCACATAGTCTGTGTCCATCAAACTGACATGAGGCTAACAGCACTTCAAAGACCCCTAGGTACAAAGACCATGGAAACAGTTAACTTACTAAAGTTAAAGTAACAGATGTGTGTGTGTGTGTGTGTGTGTGCGTGTGTGTGTGTGTGTGTGTGTGTGTGCGTCATACCCCAGTGACAACACAACACAACCTCCTTCTCCAGTCCAAACATGAGAAACCTCCTAGTACAGCACAATGTTCTCCTTTGGGCCACCGTGTGTAGAGAGGGTGCGTCGAGCGCGCGTCAAACCGACAGAAAAGCTTCTGCTTCCAGTATCTGGCCATCATACGAGGCCATAGCCTTACTTCAAAGAAAGCATTGGGTAAGGGGGGGCCGAGGGGGGGGGCGGGGGGTGCTACACAGCCAAGCTGTGGCTGCTCTATCATATTAGATCAATGTGACAGGTCTAGGCTGCTGCAGAGGCCCATCCATACCAGAGACAAGAGCAGGGATGACATTGCTGCCAGCCTTAACAGATGCTGTGGGGGAGACCGTCTGGTGTTGTATATTTATACTCTGAGAGAGAGAGAGGGAGAGAGGGAGAGAGGGGAGAGAGAGGAGAGGGGGATACGGGGGAGAGGGGAAGGAGGAGAGGGAGAGGGGGAGAGAGGTGGGAGATAGCTTAAAGGAAGACGGGTGGGTGCATGGTGAGAGAGAGATAGAGGAGAGGAGTGAGGGAGAGGGTGTGGAGAGGGAAGAGAAAGACAAGGAGAAGCAGAGAGATGGACAATGAGTGGGGGAGGAGGAAAAAAGACAGGGACAGGGAAGAAAGATGAAGAACAGCGGGGAATGCAGATACATGGAGGGAGGGAGAGAGAGAGAGAGAGAGAGAGAGAGAATCCATATGGACAGGTCAGAGGTGGAAGTTCCTATGTATGTGACCACAGCTTGACCAGCCGTTCACCTGCCATCCCTCCTTCAACCAACATCCCCTCTCTCTCTCTCTCTCTCTCTCTCTCTCTCTCTCTCTCTCTCATCTCTCTCTCTCTCTCTCTCTCTCTCTCTCTCTCTCTCTCTCTCTCTCTCTCTCTCTCTCTCTCTCTCTCTCTCTCTCTCTCTCTCTCTCTCTCTCTCCATATGTAGATCTGCTCAAAGCAAAACTACACACCTCAGTATTTTTAAATATAGACTGTGCAAATGTTGATTTAACTCAATGTACACCGTAGGTTTAGCTTTTAAACATGTGAGAAAGGGGAATACTAACACAAACAACAACCCCCCCCCTCCGACACCCACACACACAACACACCCATGGAAGGGAAAACAAAACAACGATAACAACATGAAATGAGTGTGGTGCCAATGGCTTCCTAGGGAGTCTGTTGCACTGTATTAAAGACATCACAGCTGATACCGCAGCACTGAACGGAGCTTGACACCAACCTGGGACTTGGTTTTAATTAGTTACACTGTTACACTGTTCATGTTCATATTAACGCCAAAGCTTTCAAAATCCATAGAATTTTTAATTTGTTTTATGTGTGGTAGGATTAACGGGAGTGAAACACTTCAGTAAGAACATACGCTTCAAAAACGTTTTCTCTGAATGAACTTCTCCCTCCAAGGGCTTTCCGAGTTAAGACGATATTCAGGCATTGTCAATGAATGCTAGGAAGGAGCAACCTAGGCAGGAAAAGCAGTTGTTATGGAACAATACCCTTGACTGTGCCTGGAGGACAGGCGGAAGGACGCGGTCACATGCTGTTCCCCCCACACGGCCCTCGGGATACAAATAAAGTTTGTAGCCTGAAGTTTCCAGCCGTACCCAATATGCTTAATGACATCGTCACTTCAGCTGTCAGTTTCAGTGTTGTGGTGCAAGAGAGTGAACCTACCTCCTCAGCTGCGGTGGAAACGTGTGTGTGTGTGTGAGAACCCATGAATGTGTGTGTCAATAAATATATGTGTGAGTGTGTGTGTGTGTGTGTGTAAGTGTGTAAGTGTGTGTGTAAGTGTGTTTCATTAAATCCACATTACCTCAGGATCACAAACAGGCGCCTGTGTATTTATGGCGAGTCCCATGCTTCACAGTAAATAAGCGCCGGCATAAATAATAATTTGTGTCTCTCTGTCTGCACTCCGCAAGCTGCAATCACCAATACGTGCCGAAACCCCACTCTCCATCACTTCCTTTCAATAGGCAGGGAGTCATTGTTATAAGACACACACACACACACACACACACACATACACACACACACACACATACCCTTTCCCCCGTCCCGTCTAGAAATATAGAGTTGCATTCTGGGGTGGCAAGCTAATCAATGGCGGGGGTTTTTTCACGCCACTTAGAGCGAAGCCCGGCCAATTCCTGTCTAAGCTCTCTCATTATGGCACCCGTTTCCCGTGTAATGATTTCAACGAAGAGTGATGATGCTAATCACAAACACTGTCTCCCGCTTTCACTCACTCTCTCTATCCCTCTCGTCTCTCTCTCTATCCCTTTTCTCTCTCTCTCTCTCTCTATCCCTTTTCTCTCTCTCTCTCTCTCTCTATCCCTCTTGTGTGTCTCTCTCTCTCTCTCTCTCTCTCTCTCTCGCCCTCTCGGTTCAGACCTGGGGCCTCGATTTCTATTCAAGTCCAGTCTAGACAGTTTACCCAGGGGCCGTGAGGGACACAATACCTGAGCCTGTCCTACAGCGACCTGACAGGGAAAACAGGGGGAGGCGACGCTTTTCCTTTTCATTAACGCCCTCCGGAAAACAGACGGCAAATATTTGCCTTAGCGCTGACCGCTAGCGCTGAATACAAAGCACCTTTATTCATATCAGGCCGAGAGAGTGAGAACCAACTAGGGGGTGTTGCTGGGGAACAAGGGGGGGAGGGGGGTGGTGGTGCTGTTGCCGGGGGATATGATGGGATGCCTCACCCACGGCCTTGCAGGTCTTGGTTACGGGGTCCATCTCGTAGCCCTCGTAGCATTCACACTTGTGGTCGCCTTTGTAGTTGATGCAGATCTGGCTGCAAGCGTCCGGGTTCTCACACTCGTCTATGTCTGTGGAGGGGGCATCGGAAACACATCAATAACACTGACTGACAGACAGGGCCTCACAGACAGACAGGGTGTAGCAGACAGACAGGTCCACACAGACAGACAGGTTCACACAGACAGACAGGTTCACACAGACAGGGCCCAACAGGGGGCAGGGGGGCAAGGGGCAAGAGGGGGCAGGGGGGCAAGGGGCAAATGTCAGCGCCTCCAGGCCAAAAGGCGGTGGACAGAGAGGGAGATCTAGGGAACACAATCAAGCTTGGCTAGAACAGAGAGAGAGAGGGGGCAAAGGTCAGAAGTGAATGGGAGTTGTTGGGGGGGGGGGATGGGGGGGGAGATTAGGGTTAGGGTTAAGGTCAGATGTGGTAGTGATGATGAAATGGCAACAGAGAGTGAGAACCAGTATGGTCTTTGATCTCTCAATGCTTAAGGGACAGGTGAAGCTGAGTTGCCAGATAGGCATGTTCGTTGCCAGGTATGTTACCTCCACAGGTCTTCTTGTCCAGTAGTTTGTAGCCTGAGGGACAGTCACACTCATAGCCAATCCTCCGGTCCCTGCAGATGTGGGAGCAGCCGCCATTGTTGTCTGCACACTCATTCAGGCCTAGAGGAGGAGGAGGGGGAGAAGGATGGGTGTTAAAAACATGAATGGAACAACGCTAGTATTGTGTCAGTGTGAGTGTGTGTGTGTGTGTGTGTGTGCGTGCGTGCGTGCGGATGTGTGTGAGCATGTGTGTGAGCCAGCATGTGTGAGTGTGTGTTTATGGCCTTCAGGGAGATGCAGCACAAAGACACACCTGGAGACAGTCCAACACACACTGGGACTCAGGAGGGGGGCCGCCCAGACAGGTGCACCTCTCTAATCAGATTTCCTCTCCTCCTTTTATCCCCTTGTCCATTTCTCATCCAGTCTGTCTCTATCACTCCCTCCCTCCCTCCCTCAACTCTTATCCCTCTATTCATTTCCATCCATCTCTCCCTCCCCTCCCTCTCACCCTCTCATCATCCCTCTGTCTCACCCTCCCTCCCTCCCTCCCTCCCTCAAGCCCAGCGGGGGAAAGAGTGGTATGGAAAGCTGCCACTTCATTATGGGCTTACATTACACATTCAGACGAAGGCTACAGCAAGTACGCTCAGGCAGAGAGAAACAGAGAGGGGTGGTGGGGGGGGTGGAGGCGGGGGGAGGACATAAACCCCAGCAATGGAGGCCGGTGGCAGTAGAAATCGGAGGACAGGGCTTATTGTAATGCATGGAATGGAATGAGGACTGGTACGCTTTGGATACCATTCCACATTCCATTCCGTGGGTTAATAATGAGTCCTTCCTTCGATTTCTACCTCCACCGGCCTCCCCTGAACCCCATAGAAGACTGAACAGAGGCTTGAGTGACGCATCATTAAACTGTATTTCATCATGAGAAAATGAAAGATGTTTGCCATGCCGGGCTGGGTCTGCATGTTGACATGCTGTTCCATATCTCACTGATACTGGTTAGGGGCCATAATCATTCCACCATGAGGTCCGTGACTTAGACGCTCTAAATGGTGATTAGCCATGGTGTGTAGTTAATCCATATGGTGCGTTGTGGGTAGTGTAGTCCAATCACGTTTCCTTGCCGTGAACACACTCCGGGGAAGTGTTGCTCTTTGATCATAATGAGCAAGCTGGGACTTGTACTGATTTACTCCCTCTTGATCAAATCAAGCCCCTATTACTAACAGGGTGACCATCTGCATGTGAAGTGGTTACTAATCGCTGCGGGTGCGTTTGTGTGTGTGTGTGTGTGTGTGTGTGTGTGTGTGTATGCGCTCGCATGGCATGTGTGTGTGTGTGTGTGTGTGTGCATGCCTGTGTGTGTATGTGTGTGTGTGTGTGTGGGGGCATGCATGTCTTACCGCATTCCTTCATGGGCTCATCTGACCAGTCCTTACAGTCTTTGACAGCGTCACACACCTGGCTGCTGTCGATACACTCTCCGTTCTTGCACATAAACTTCCGCGGCCCATCACACTTCGTCGCTGCGGTGAGAAAGAGGGTAGACAGACGCTGTGTGTTAGGTTGACACGTTGCTACAAGTTCGTACCATCCAAATGGTAAAAATCCAAATGTAAATCACTTGTTCACATATCTAATTGAACCAGCTGGTGCAATTCCCTAACACTCAAGAACCAGCTGGTGCAATTCCCTAACACTCAAACACAGCGTCCCATTATGCTCAAGGCAGTGAAGCCAACAAGCTTCTGATTGTAAAACCATGTTCCTACAGCCACAGGACAACACACCCTGGTACGGACCACAGACCAGACCACAGACCAGACCACAGACCAGACCGGCCCAGCTGCAGACTGTCCAGCTGGTGTAGATGGTGATAGTGGTGTCGACACCATGGCTTAGCAGTAACGCTAACACACACACACCCCACATTAAGCACATACACAATGCTATACTCCACGGTCTCGGGTTCTGCCCTGTCCTTCCCTCTCGTCTGTCTCCCTGTCTCCTTTCCTAAATCGGAAGGTACCATCGGAGCCGGTAGTGTAATACATCCTGTAGTTACACCGCTCTGTAATGGCTTTCTGATAACTCTGGCTTCCTGCCATGTGTGTGTGTGTGTGTGTGTGTGTGTGTGTGTGTGTGTGTGTAATCATTTGGAACAGAGCGAGAGCGTTTTGGAGTTAGTGTACTCTACCCCCTCCTCCTCCCACCCCAGCCCACACATTAGACACGGGCCCGCAACTCTGTGAGTCAAAGCACTGGGATATTGATTTCAGGTTCATCATGGCACTTCAAAACAATGGCTCCAAAATAACGCCCAGAGTAGCACTGGTAAAGATGACCTTGAGTTGTATCAGGCATGGATACACACGGGATCGAACAACTAACTGCTAGGGAGAGAAGGGGTTATTAGTATTGCATAGACCCACAAACTGGGGAGAGAGCTGAGAAAAATTGTTGTCATTCATGCACAACCATTGTGTGACCAGAAGATGCAGAGCAGAAAAGAGCAAAATCTGGAGAGGAGAAAAGACTGTTATATACCGTAGGAGTGTAGAAAAAAAAGAAAGAAAAAAAAAAGAGCAGTGCACCCACTGTAGCAGTGCACCCACATGCGCGCACACACGGAAACATGGGCGCACACGCGCACGCACACACACACACACTTATAGCGGTACACCCACCGTTGATACAGCCAGCTTCATCACTGAAGTCAGGACAGTCATGCACCCTGTTACACTGCTTGGTGCCATGGATACAGGAGCCATCTCCACACTGGAACTCATCAGGACGACAGGTCAGCAGAGCTGTGGTGGAAGAGAACACACACACGCACATGCACACGCACACACACACACACACACACACACACACCCGCACGCGCGCACACAGACACACACAGACACACAGACACACACACGTTAATTTACCAGCATATCATCATATTTTCTCTATCTCCAGAGACCAACCCGAGATCTTGTCAGGGAGCAAATTACTCCGGCGAAAACGAGAATGTGTGTGTGAGTTTCATCTTGGTTTTGCTCCAACTTCCAGTGCATTCCAATTCACTAGTAATCAGTCATACATACAACTTCCCCCCTGCAACAGAAAAATCCTCTGAAAATGAGAAGTGGGGAGGTATTTACTCACTGTCCAAGGTAAAACACACACCCAGGACTAGGCCGGTCTGTTGTTTGTGGTGTTCTAGCAGCGAGGGCCAAGGGGGGGAGGTTTATTTTACTTTTTAAGTGCCTCTTTCATTATTCATGGTCTGCACTTCGGAGGAAGGCAGGCGGACATGCGCAATATCAGAGGAGTACGCTGGATGCATGATACAATAACTTACTGTATCTACATAAATATACCCCTGACTCCCAAAGAACAAAGAAATAGCATGAAACACCGACCATAAACACTCTTTCTTCCTTTCTTTCTTTCTTCCTTTCTTTCTTTCTTTCTTTCTCTCACTCTCTCTTTCTCTCTGTCTCTCTCTCTCTCTCTCACACACACACACACACACACACACACACACTTTATTGTCTCGCACATACCACTCATAAAAGCATCCCCACGGTGCAGCAGTGCCCACACTCAAAACAGAAGCACAAAGCACCCCCCCCCCCCCAAGCAGCGGAAGCGTAATCCTACTGTATCACAGATGTGCTGATGCTATCACAGGCAGCGATTGGGATCTGAGAAGAGCTTAATTATGATAAATCCTCAGGATGAATGCGGCAGCATCCGCACCAACATAACTACGACTCCTGTTAGTCTGTGAGGAGGAGAGAACCAACTAGAAAGAAAGCGAGAGAGGAGGGAATGATCTAGTTCTCATTTACATTAACCTGTCGCCGTAAGCTACGCTACTGCAGTGTCTCAGGATCTGGCAAACATGTTATGACTAACGCTTCCAATAGTCATCATAATATCAATCTATGAATAACTGTAAATACCGCCAATGGTCATTTATGCCACAAGGACAGTCTCTCCACTGGATAAAGAATGCCCTTTATACTGTACTGCATGCACAGTGTATTATATACCAATTTATGTATTTATTTTGTATCTGCACTGTAATTTTCCACTTCTATTTCCTGTTAGGCAACCTTGCTTTGTAAGGGGGCTGCCAAATAACTACATTTTATAATTATTATTAATGTTAGAAAAGCTCCTCAAACCTATACATGCAGTGTGAGTAGTGCGTCACCTCAGTGAGTGTATGGGGGAGAGCACACTGTGTTCCTCCTGATTGGCTCTGAGGACCCTAGCCACCCTCATTCGCACTCAAGGACTCTTCACTGTTCCAGACATAACACGGTTGCATGGCAACCCCCCACACACACACACACTCACTGATCGCCGTGGAGATTCCAGCACAAGTCTTCTTCTCATCACCGGGTTCCATTAGAGAGGTCTAGGAGGCTCTTTAACATGCGCACACACGCACACACACATCATACACATCTATCCACATTTGTAAAGGCAATTTAAAATAAACCCTCACCAAAGGTGACTTTACCGCAGGCGTTTTACATCCATGTATGTCACATGCATCAGACTACAACCACCCACCCACCCCCACACACACACACACAGCAGACTACATCCCCCAATATGTCCCAGGCCCCCCCACCGGGGTGACTTACGGCAGTTGGCCTCGTCAGACTTGTCCTTGCAGTCTGCGTCCCCGTCACACTTCCAGTTGAGGTGGACGCACTCCCCGCTGCCGCACTGGAACTCCCCCGCCGGACAGCGAGGCTTCTGGGGCTCCGTCCGCCGGCTGCAGCGCTCCATGGACTCGTCCGACTTGTCCACGCAGTCCGGGTCGCCGTCGCAGCTCCACAGCGCCGGGATGCACTCCGAGTCGTTGCAGCGGAACTCGTGGGGGCCGCAGGTCAGCGTGGAGCACTTCTCCTCGTCACTGCCGTCCCCGCAGTCATCGTCGCCGTCGCACACGAAGGTGGGCGCCACACACTTCCGGTTCCTGCACTGGAACTCCTTGGCGGGGCACGCCTTGGCATCTGGAGAAGAGAGAGAAAGAGAGAGGGGGGGGGAGAGAGAAGAGAGAGAGAGAGAGAGAGAGAAGAGAGAGAGAGGGGAGGAGAGAGAAGAGGGAGAGAGAGAGGGGAGGAGAGAGAAGAGAGAGAGAGAGAGAGAGAGAGGGGAGGAGAGAGAAGAGAGAGAGAGGGGAGGAGAGAGAAGAGAGAGAGAGAGGGGGGCGAGAGAAAGAGCGATATAGAGAGAGAAGAGAGAGGGGGGAGAGAGAGAGAGAGAGTTGGAGTTAGAGGTCTAGACATCAGTATGTGTGAAGTGGTACAGGCACTATGCATAGATATTCAGTCAGGAGCCTCAGAGATGGCGAGATCAAGAGAGAAGAAAATGGAGTGAAATGGTCAGAGACAAAATGCACCACAGGCAACAGAAAAGTAAAGAAGAAACAGAGCATATTTTTGAGAGTAGAAAGGACAAGGTGTAGAGCCACTGAGGGAGGCGGTAAAACCGGAGTGGTAGTGCAGTGAAAGATCACACACGAGCACAAAGGCTTCTCTGCAGAGAGATGTGTGGACAGAGATGAGAGTGGGAGTCCCTGAGTAAACAGCAGGCTCCTCCGGTGTCTGAACCACTGTCAGTCCACCTCCAGGCACTGTGCCTCCAGGGCTAAGTGCTAGCTGCTAGCGCCATGCTAAAGAGAGTCTAAGAGAGAGAGAGAGAGAGAGAGAGAGAGAGAGAGAGAGAGAGAGAGCAGGTCTGACAGTTGCCTGTGTAACCTACCCCTTGTCTGGGTAACCCCATTGATTCCCCCCCCCCCCCCAGCCCAGATGGCCTGAGGCCTGGCCCCGGTTCCCACAACAGACTCTTAATGGGTATGCAGTGGTAAAGCGGCTGGCTCAGTCTTAATAGGGTCAGCTGAACTAAAGGGATAACTGCCCAGAGGAGCCTGTAAAGGTATTGAGTTTTATAGCCCATTTTTGTAGGGGCCTCGGCAAACACACAGACATGGGGTGAGAGGGAAGGTCTCACACACACAAACACACACACACAGAAGCACACGTAGTCATACACACAGAGTCACACACACAGGCACAGGCACACGCACACACACACGCACGCACGCAGTCATGCACACACACACACACACACACACACACACACACACAGTGTGTAGTGCTAACAGAGTCAAGATTACAGAAACAGTATAAACACAAAATTATGAAAAAGATAAATAAACATAAACATGAACATACCCATAACATACACATAACATACCCATAACATACATGCTACCTTCCACCCCAGCCCTCTCCTACTGAACACTGCTGACTGTTCACAATAGATGATGAATACTACTTTAGTCTTCTCACCTTCAAGATTGGTGTGTGTGTGTGTGTGTGTGTGTGTGTGTGTGTGTGTGTGTGTGTGTGTGTGTGTGTGTGTGTGTGTGTGTGTGTATACACTATGCACCCACAGCAAAATGCCTCGATCCAAGAGTGACATTCTCCCATTTCCCCCGAGGACTGGATCAATGTGATTTATGTACAGTATTACAGTGTTGTGGGGGAAAGGGCATAAATGTCCTTCAGCACACTCCACTTTCCAGTGTGTACTTTCCAGTGGGTGTACTTTCTAGAGTATGTACTTTCCAGTGTGTGTACTTCACCACTTCAGTTTCTCCCCACCTCCTCCCACGCCTTGCACCACTGGGGCTGATTAGAATAATAGCCAATTGGATTTGCTGCTCGTTTTGTGGCCGCATACTAATCATCCCTCTCATATCTGGATGATTTAATTAAGTCAACAAATAAACAAGAGGCAATTAGAGGATCAGGTGTTTTCCAGGTCATCCCAGTGTGTGTGTGTGTGTGTGTGTGTGTGTATCCTGCTGTCTCTGTCTGTCTGTGTGTGTGTGTGTGTGTGTGTGTGTGTGTGTGTGTGTGTGTTTGTTGTTGAGCAGGGTGAGAGACTGTTGAAGATGAACAAGCAAATAAATATGCTTTGAAAGTGGGTTCACACAGCACAGTGCCCACTAGCTACAATGTAAAGAACTTTGAGATTAAGAAAAAACAAGATATGCAAATTGTGTAAGTTCTGAGGCAGTAAAACCAGGAGCTATAGTGCAGTATAAGATGTGTGATTAAAAATGGTTAATCGTAGGGTGAATTTTACAAATGACTGTTACCATTCCATAAATTATTATTTTTCTTGTTAGTGACTGTGATCTTTTGTGCATGCTGGCTATGGTATTTCTCTCTTGCTCATAGACGGCCCATACTGTACAGCAGGGGAGGCTGGCGGAGGCAGAAATTGGAGGACGGGCTCATTGTAATGCATGGAATGGAATGAGGAATGGTAGCAAACACACATTGTAATGCATGGAATGGAATGATTCCATTTCATGCATCACAATGAGCACGTCCTCCGATTTCTACCTCCACCAGTCTCCCTTGCGATACATCAATAACAGCACCTTGAATTGGGAAGCGTAGAGCTGGGTCGGCCAGGTTACCCTCAGCTGTAAACAGCAGCAGGTATGGTATCATTTCTTGTGCCTCCATTGGGAGAATGAGCTAACACTGTATTCAGAAGTGAAGTGTGTGGAAGAGCCTGGAGGTCAATGCTACTGCTAGCTACAGTATCAGGGGAGGTTTCCTACACTCACATAGAGAAAGTCAAATATCAACCCAAAAAACACACACACACCTGTGCAAACACACACACCTGAACTAACACACACACCTGAACTAACACACACACCTGTACTCACACACACACACCTCTGTCCCAACCTATTCATCCCCTGGCCGAGTGCTGGACAGGCAATAGATAAGCTAGGAGATAAAAACAGATCACTTTAACCTTGTGTTGCAGAGACACTGTTGAACCCAGTTGAGGAAAGCAGAGCACATGATCTAAAACACAAACACAGGGATACACACACTACGCGTACACACACACACACACACACACACACACACACACCACTACCCCCCCCTAACTTTCTGGAGCGTGATATCAAATAAGACACTGTGGTTTAACACATCAGCAGAGGAGCCGTTGGCCGCGGACACGCTCGCCAACAAGCCACGCATCATCAGGTGTGGCCTCTGAAACGTGAGCGAGACGTCAGTTCAACGCCCACGCAATACCTCAACCAGAATCAGAACACCCTTCTGCCACGCTCCAGAGAACGCTGGTCTAACAGGAGACTAGGACTGTAGTTCATAGCCTTTCATATAAGCCTAGCTATTGGTCAATGGAGCAGACAAACAATAAGCATAGTACTTTCTATATATATATAGATATATATACTGTATATACAATCTGCAGTATACAGTATTTACATCAGGGGAGGCTAGTGGAGGTAGAAATCGGAGGACGGGCTCATTGTAATGCATGGAACGGAATGAGGAATGGTATCAAATACACGATTACCCCGTCTTCCGATTTCTACCTCCACCAGCCTCCACTGATTTACATACATATATAAGTAGTAATGTGTAAAAATAAAATAAAAAAAATAAAAAAGCGTCTGTGTTGAATGAACTGTGTGTCACGGTTGAACACACACTATTATCCTGCTGACGAATAATTATATTTATGACAAACTATCCGTCGCACGCAGCATCTCTGTAGAACGGAACAGCTCCATATCCACCCACCATGTCCCCTGGCCCCCGCTGCGGTGCCCTGGAATATTGAGCCATTGTTTTGCAACAGCGAGCTAATGTAGCATTTACTAGGAAGCACCATTATACTTAGCATCATTAGCACGCACCAGAGAGACGGCACCCCCGGGGGGAATCCCTGAATCTGGAACAAGGCAAATCTATGATGTACGGTTCTCGAGCCATAGGAAATGTCAGTAAATCACTTAGTGGGCTAAAGACTGTGGAGGCTTTGGAGAGGAGGGGGGAGGGGGTAAGACGGAGGGGGGGAGGGGGGAGGGGGGCAGGATTCAGACGTTTGTGAAGCAGTCACGTACATGTGAACTACCGACAGGAGGGCCAGAGGGGGCCTGCCTGTGTGTGTGTGTGTGTGTGTGTGTGTGTGTGTGTGTGTGCGCGCGTGCATGTGTTCGTGCGGGTGTGGGTGTGTGTGTGTGTGTGTGTGCGTGTGTGTGTAATGTAGTGTGTGTGTAGGCAGGCTGTCAGTCAGAGCCTCTCTAGGGTCCCGGGGAGGGCGTTTATCAGTACTTTGACAACATTACGCCTTTGAAGTTGAAGCTGGAGCACACAGGCTCTCAGACAGACCGAGGCACACGCAGCACACGCAGCACACGCAGACATAAAGTCCAGACTTTATGTCTGCCTGTCTGGAAACCAAAGCAACGCACCAACCCCCTTAAGGGGAGATATGATGAGCTACCGTCAGTGCTAACAGCATCAGAATGGCTCAATCTTACCAGGCCAGGGGGAGGAGAGTGGGAGAGAGAGGCTTGGAATGTAAGGGCCGCTTCCCGCTTATAACCCATGTTATATGTTACAAGAGCCTTGTCTGCCTGTGTGCTGATGCAGAGAGCTGCTTACTCGAACCCTCTGTGTCATCTGGCAGCGATAGAGTCTATAGGGACAGCCAGTAAATGGCAGCTCAGAAGAAAAGGGAAGAGTGTCACCAGGAGACTAGCTAACGTGAGTGGCATCCACCAGGGTGTGTTCACTATTCTACCACCGGGATACATGCCATATATATCCTTCTTTGGAAGGACGAAGAGACAGGTATGGTATACCAGAAGATGATGGCTTGGTGGCTGGTTGGCTGGTGCGGCTGCTGTTCAAGAGTTGATTAATTCATTAACTTAACGACTCAAGCGATACCTGTCAGACAGAACAAGAACTGGAACGTTTCCCTCATTCGTTATGGTCAGGGGCTAATTCCCCCATCGATACCCCCCCCCCCCCCCCCCCACCACACACACACACACTTGCATTTGTTACTGGATATTAATTGCATTTCCTCATAAGACTAGCGAGCAGTAAATCTATGAATGCATTAGCCAGGGTGCCGATGTAGCGATTCTGATGAAGGAGCCAGATCAGCTTTGAAACGGATGATTAAATCTGTACGATAAACATGTAGGAACGCGTTCTACATTACAATCCTCTGTTAATGACATAATTATCATTCTACATGGCTCCATCAACAAGGCTGCTGTGATTCGCTGTCACACTCTTCAGCTACTTTCATGTTGGGTTTCCTACTATAATCAGATTAATACATATTAAAATCTGGCTGGTGCATCTAGCTCTCTCTCTCTCTCTCTCTCCCTCTCCCTTTCTCCCTCTCCCTCTCTTTCCCTCGTTCCCTCTCTCTCTCTCTCTCTCCCTTTCTCCCTCTCCCTCTCTTTCCCTCGTTCCCTCTCTCTCTCTCTCTCCCTCTCCCTCTCTCTCTCCCTCTCCCTCCCTCTCTCTCTCTCTCTCCCTCCTCCCTAGCCCTGTGGGAAACTGCAGAGTAGCTGTGGTGTTTTAGGTTTGGGTTGTTGTTGTTGTTGTTGTTGTTGGCCCGGCCTCATGGCAGCACAGCGTTCTCATCTCTGTGTGATAAGATGTGGGCGTAGAGTGAGGAGGAGGAGGAGGAGGAGGAGGAGGAGAGAGGAGAGAGGCAATGAGAGGAACAGCAAACGATGTAATGTTCTCAAAGCTAAAGTTAAAGTCTAAAACAACTGCCACCGCCTCAGGGGAAAAGGAGCAAGTGTGTGTGTGTGTGTGTGTGTGTGTGTGTGTGTTTGTGTGTGTGCCCATAGTCCATTACACCTACGTAGGCCCAGTGTGAAAGGATTATATATAGAGGGGGAGTTAATGGATAGACTATCCCAGTCAAGTCAAGCAGTTCACACACACACACAAACAAATACACACACACATATACAGTACACACACACACACACACACACAAAGATCACGCAAGCACACAAATACTGCACTTCCTCTGTAATTTATAAAGATGCGTGACTCTTCCCAGCTTTCTTGATCCGTTATCAAATAATGGGCTGGAGGCTGAAGTTACTGTAGCGCAGGCTAGACAGGGAGCTGGCAGACCTAGAGACATGCACACTCACACTCACACTCACGCTCACGCTCACACACGCTCACGCTCACACTCAGACTCACACTCAGCCCAGGACACTGGGGAGGGCGTACGACCGGAACCCTTAGAACAGACCCCATTCTGTCCTCTTTGGTGGGTGCATGGCTAGGTACTACAGTACCTCACTCTATAGGAAGCCAGCCGAAGGGATCCATACACATACATATGAGTCTATTTGTAGCAGTGTGTTCTTGTGTGTGCAGCGCTACATTCAGTAAGAGTCTATGTGTAGCAGTGTGTTCTTGTGTGTGCAGCTATACATTCAGTAAGAGTCTATTTGTAGTGTCTATCTAGCAGTGTGTTGCTTGCCTTTTTCAGACCTCAGCAGGCAAGCTAAGAGCTCCCTAAGGGCCAGTGGGTCTGCTATGGATAGATCTAAGCTGCTACTCTAAAGCAGAGGAGTTCAAAGTACTGTAAAGTGTGTGTGTGTGTGTGTGTGTGTGTGTGTGTGTGTGTGTGTGTGTGTGTGTGTGTGTGTGTGTGAGAGAGAGAGTTTTTTGTCCCATTATGACAGCAGCTGAACTGTAGCCATGCTCTAGCCAAGCCCACTTATAGAAGGTACACCACAGTGTGTGTGTGTGTGTGTGTGTGTGTGTGTGAGAGAGAGAGAGAAAGAGAGAGAGAGAAAGATGGAGAGCGGTAGAGATAGAGGGAGAGGGAGAGATAGAGGGAGAGATAGAGGGAGAGATAGAGGGAGAGGGAGAGCATATTTGTGTGTTAGCAGGGACAATAAAAACCAGCGTAGGTCAACATTTGGTGGTTCACCGCTCCTCTTTATACAAGTATACTGCCACACAATCGCTGTCCTTGTCCCATTACAGTACACAGACCTGCGGCTTGAAAAGGCACTCATCCGGCAAATAAATGACATACACATCACTCTACTCTAACTCACTGCGACAGCAAGCACCTGATAAATTAGACTTCCAGGGTGATCGTCGTTCAACATGAACAAATGAGTCATTATTGAGCCTGCAAGTGGCTGACTCATTGCCTGGAGAACAGACACACACACACACACACACACACACACACATACACACACACTCTGCTCTGCTCCGCAGCTCAGCCAGATATGAAACACACAAACCCTGTTCAGGATGGAGCCTCTCTGCCTCACAGATGAGACAAACACGTATGCACGCATGTACACACACCCACCCACAAAACAGCCTTTTGATCAGTGCATCTAGTCATTAACATGAAAGCTACAGCATATCTCCTTATTTCTCCTCCATTGTGCCGCTCCCCCTCCCCCTCTTCCCCTCTCTCCCCCTCCCCCTCTTCCCCTCTCTCCCGCTCCCCCTCTTCCCCTCTCCCCCTCTCCCCTAGTGTCTAACTTCACCAAGAGCCTCCCTGGTTAGCACCAGCGGGAGGGCCTGTGTGCCTAAATGAACCTGATTCCACATTATCATAAATTAAAACCTTGTAAACTTTCTTCAGAGGGCTTTTTAAATCTAATAAATACCTTCCCAGCCTGTGCTGGATGCATGTTTAATTCAACATATGGATATGCTCAATTAGCAACTGTAATTAACGTTAGTGCTCCAATTTGGGCTGCCAGAGGGAGGGGAAGGAGGAGGGGGTGGGGGGGTAGATAGGAGGAGAGGGGTAGATAGGAGGGGTAGAGAGAGGGGAGGAGGGTTGGGGGGGTGGGGCGTAGGGGGGATTGGAAGATGAGCACAGCATATGTGTGTGTGTGTGTGTGTGTGTGTGTGTGTGTGTGTGTGTGGAGATGTTGCTGTTTTGCAGAGTAAACATATATTTTAAAAATGTGTGTTCAAAGCATTCCTGCGGTACCAGCCAAATCTACAACGTGTGGTTGCCCTCGAGTACCCCCGGCACAGGACTGAGAAAGACAAAAAGATGGAGCACAACGATACAGTATGTGTGTGTATTATGAATAGTGATTTAGCAACAACGGCTAGCTCAATTCAGTGCAGAGGACTGAGGACGACTGTGGTTGGAACCGCTTCACCCTCCATCCTGAGGAGAATCTATACATCTTCATCCAGGAGTCTGACAGCGTCCACAATGATATGCGATCAGCCCCGGCATGTTCATCTCCTAAATGATAGATCAAAAGCCCATTCCTACCGGGGTTATTACCGTCCCCATACAGCTAAGATCATAGACAGACCAAATCGGGCAGGAAATCAATTATCATCAAGCCCTGCCAGGAAATATTCCTAAAAATGGAATAACCAATCTTATTTTCCACTTCAATACCAATATGCATACGGTTCCAGGAGATGAAAGGCAATAGAATATAGAATAGAATA
>NC_139660.1:18214714-18222214 GCF_951799395.1 Argentina silus | reverse complement strand
ACGCACACACGCACACGCACACAGGTTGAATGAGATTTACTGCTTCATTAGCCTACACTAACACACACTCTCCCAGCACAATGAATAATACATACAGCAACTGGAGCTGTATGAGAGAGAGCTGTATGAGATAGAAAGAGAAAGAGGTTAGAGGGGCAAATGGGGGGAGAGGGGGAGAAGAAGGGAGAGGGAGAGGGAGAGTGAGAGAAAGAGAGAGGAGGAAGTAGTTAGGGTCAGATCCTGGTCACAGCCATAGGAATATCAATGAGGAGACTTGCTGGGGTTTGAGTCAGAGAAAATTGGGCTGCTAGGCACCTGAGGGCTGACGAATGAACAAACACACACACTAACACACACACACATACACACACACACTAACACACACACACATGCACTAACGCATACACGCCCTAACACACACACGCCCTAACACACACACACACAGATCCCACACACAAATGCCTGCAAACTACACGCTAACACAAACCGCCAGACAAGCAACCCCCAACGGCTCACCTGACCTATTCCCCCATGACACACAGACACACACTCGCGGGTAAAAATCATGCACACACTAAAATATAGGGCACACCCACGACAGGAATCCTATACTCCACGGGTCAATCGGCTCAGACATGCTTTAATTAAACATTCCCGCAGATTTACTACTGCAAAGCTCATACACACACTTGAACACGCACACACAAACACACACACACTACACACACACACACACACACACACACACACACGCACACACACACACACCAGCACACCCGCACATCATGGTGTGCTGAAAATCTCCAAAGGTTCACTGTAATCTGCACCATGAAAGGGAGGTCACAGAGGATAAAAAAGCTTTTGCAGAGATTAAGGAGTGCTTTGAATATATTGTTCTGATTTGTGAGTTTACTATTTCAACTGAATAAATGGATTGCTTGCAGCATCTTGTAGATCTCTTTTACAGTAATATCGTCCTGCAATGCAGTATGGAAGAAATGGTCCCGTATAGAGAGATGGAGAGATAACCGTTTGTGAGATGAGAAGGGCGATCAAGACCAAAGACAAGATGAGAGGGAGCCTGAAGCTCATAACAATAATGTATTCATAATACAATATGCTTATATCCATAAGCTTCATAAAAGAGCATACTATATGAATCATCAATGATTGGCCATGTAATGTTTTGCAAGTCTAACGGTTGCTCACATGTAGCAGAGTGGGTCATATCTCCATGGAGATGCTCATTAACCTCTTTCTCAGCAGTGGCCTCCTCTCGGAGCGAGAGCAAGGTTTGGTCATAAAGCTGTACTCCGAGGGTCAGCCTCCGCTGTGTCTCCACACCAGCGGCCATTTTGAAATATTTCCATAAGTAGTGTCTCGGAGGCCAGCTTTCATGTTTTCCTCTTCTCCTACTTCTTTCCTCCACCCCATTATGGATGGTCTTTAGCCTGCCTCTGGTGAGGTCAGCCTAACTTTGTGAAATGAAAACAGTGCTTTTGTCTATTCCACCAGTTCTTTATACAGGCTGACTGCTGTATCTGAATACACAAAAAAATGGTTTATTTACCAGGCATGCATGACTTCCCTTGTAGAGTTAATTCAGCCCATGCAGTTGTGCAACGGTAATGTTGGTCAGGCAAAGGGAATGGTTAATTCAGCTAACATTATCTTCATGAATAGATTTATCTCACTTGAGTTCATTCGGTGAAGAATGTGTGTGTGTGTGTGTGTGTGTGTGTGTGTGTGTGTGTGATGGGGTGAGTGTGTGAGATGGTGCGTGTGTGTTGGGGTGTGTCTCTGTGTGTGTGTCTTTCCGTGTGTGTGCGTGTATTGGGGTGTGTGTGTATGTATGTGTGTGTATCTCTCCACATTACACTCTGGTGAAAACTGGAGCATGATGTCACATGAGCAGGGAGGGGGGGAGGCTGAAAAATGATCGACATGGGGTGTTCCTTCTGTCTCACACAGGGTTAACTGTCTTAATAAAGGCAGATGGAGAGATGAAGAAGCACTCCCCTGGCTACCCTCTAAAGACCAAGCTGTGTGTGTGTCTGTGTGTACACGCACGCGAGTGTATGAGATTCATGAGAAGTACTGTTTGAAGTTTGCCATGAGTCATCCCCCACAGCCAAGAAAGAGCTTGTTGATTTTCATAATGCATCTCTGATCTGTGATTTAATTAACACTTGGTAAAAGGCCTATTTACTAAGGTCACGAACCCCGCTTTGTGATATTTCGGTGGGGCGAATTTAGGCTTGGCTGCCCACCCTCTGAAATCCCTTCAACATGTCCAACTGCATGAAGCGGAGAGCATTCAGCCTCGGAGGGCAAGGCCTCCCCCGTGCTGGTAATCTGGTGAGCGTGATGTGGAGCGCTGAGCGGCTTCGCTCCACCGTCCTTCAGATGGGAAATCGAATTTATGGAGAGAGAGAGAGAGAGAGAGAGAGAGAGAGAGAGAGAGAGAGAGAGATTCGTCTTTAATATTAGATTAGATTTTAAATGAAGGCTGCTGTTGATTAGTGGCTTTCATTGAAATGCTGATCTCCTACAGTTAACATGTCCCCGAAGAGTGAGTGGCCAAGGAGAGAGAGGAGAGCGGGGGAGAGGGAGAGAGAGCAAAGAGAGAGAGAGAGAGAGAGTAAAGATAGAGAGAGAGAGAGAGTAAAGATAGAGAGAGAGAGCAAAGAGAGAGAGAGAGAGAGAGAGAGACAGTAAAAATGAAGGACAGGAGAAAGGAGAGATAGGAGAAAGTAGGACAGGGCTAAGGAGAGTAAGACTTGTGAGTGGGAGGTACATAAAGAGCGATAGCAGAAATGGAAAGGACGGATGAAAAAAGAAAGGGAAAGAGGCAGAAAGAGTGGGTCAATCAGAGCGTGAGTTTTGTTCTGTCTTTTCCCAAACAGGAAACACAAATTGTTTTATCGGAGGGTAAGAACAAGAACCTCTCTCTCTCCTTCTCTCTCTTTCTCTCTTCTGTCTCCTTCTCTCTCTATGTCTCTCCCTGTCTCTCTCTCTCCCTCACCCTCTCCCTCCCTCTCTCTGTGTCTCTGTCTCTCTACCTCACCTAGTCTCTCTCATTCTCTCTCACCTTCTTCCTCTCTCTGTCACTCACAGGGCTGGGTGGAGGGGTGTTAAATCCCCAGCGCACACAGGACCATTAGCCCAGTCTAGACTATGGATCTGTCAGGACCGTGGTTGGGGGGGGTGAGGGGGAAGAGATACAGCGTGACACCAACACTCTACCCGCCACAGGAAATTGCCACTTTCACCAAGAACATCTTTTTAAGGGGTTGTTTAGTGGACGACACGGTGGGCATTAAAGTAGCAACAGTGCCTACTGGCCACTCAGGGGCTTAATGAGAGAGGGAGGAGAGAGGGGGGAGAGAGAGGGGGAGAGGGGAGAGGCAGGCCACTATTTAGGGATGCCAGGAGACTGACACTAGGTTGTCAAGCTCAATCTCAGAAGCAGAGATAATGTCATCCATGACAAGTGAGATGAGGCCAGTTAGCATGTCAGAGTGTCAGTCTATTGCTGAAAGTTTTACCAGGGTGCTAAGACGTGTAAAATCAGTAATGAGGTAGAACTTCTATGGTATAGGTGTGATCGTATAGACGTGATCTGTCTACCTCCACTAACCTCCCCTGGTGTGTGTCACATCTTTTACAGGGGATGATTTCTTATTTGGCTGCACTCAGCTCCTTGCTTCCTTTGATCTACCCTGCAAGGCGGAAAGGTTCAGAGTATAAAAAATCCAGATTTTTGTTCGTGAAATTGATTCAAGATGGAATGAAAGAGAGTTTTTTTTTTTATAAGATGTCAAGGGCTTTGAAGTGTAAAAGTACACACACACACACACACACACACACACACACACACACACACGAACGAGGTTTGGACTGTACTGCATGGCCTCCACACATCAACTTATTGACAACCAATCAATGGGATACAGCCTGGACCAGAGGTCACTAATTGAGTGTAAAAATAGGATTAATGGAAATACATTACAGATATGCACTGAGAGGATCGCCCCCCCCCCCCCCCCCCGTGTGATTGACACATACAGTGAGGACAGGGGAGGTGGGTTCTTTTAACAGCTGTTTAATCACATGCCAATAACCCAGGCATTCATAAACCAATCAATAACAGATAAATCACCTGGTTTCACTGATTCAGCATTTGCTAAGTCAAAATTCAATGTCGGCTAGGTGTTCTGAGCGAGTCCCACAAAAAAAAAAGTGTTGATGTCAATCATCGTGGCTCAGACTCAAGGTAATGAGAAGGAAATGAGATGAGCGGGCAGGCAGGGAACTCTGCTTATCAGCTTAGCGGAAGCCTCCCAATAAACACAAGACTTAGAAAGGTCTCCAGCCCTCTGTTGGCTTTCCCACAAAACTTGGGGAGGTGACATTAAACATTTTCCGTGTTATCTGTTCAATTATTTATGAGCCCTTTTGTCTCTAAACTCACACAGGCACGCGCATGCACACACACACACACGCACACACACACACACACGCACACACACGCACACACTCACACACACACACACACACACACCTTATCAATGCCCCAGCACACACACTGCAGTTGCTGGCTTCCTCTCAGCGGACTCTAGGTCCAAGACCAGACTCCCTAATGCTGCTGGGACAAGTGGAGAGTGTGTAAGTGTGTGTGTGTGTGTGTGTGTGTGTGTGTGTGTGTGTGTGTGAGTGTGTGTGTGAGAGTGTGTGTGTGAGAGTGTGTGTGTGTGTGTGTCTGTGTGAGAGAGAGTGTGCGCGTGTGTAGGCAACATCAATTATCTGTGGCGCAGAGAGAGGTGGCCTCTGCCCTCAGACCACAGCGGTAGGGGAAGGCAGAAATCTCATTTCTCCCCTCGGCCCTGCCTCCGTATGCAGCAGAGGAAGGAAAGTAAGGGCCGTCAGTACCATCCATCAGCTCTCAGCCAGAGTTACAAATCAGTGTGCAAATCCAGCGAGAGGTCCGGTTCACAGCGTGTCAAATTAGTAGCGCGAGCCAAACGCACGAGAGCCTCGGCTCGCCGCACCGATTCCAGCCAATCAAAAAGCGGAGAAGTGGCGGTTAAGAGAGCGAGAGAGGGAGGGGAGAGAGAGAGAGAGAGAGAGAGAGAGAGTATTAAGACATGTGATTCTCTCTCCCCCCTCCCCCCCCCCACCCTGTTTACTTGGGAGGAAATGTTAGAGAAGGACTATCGATAAACTCCAGATTCAGCATGGAGAGAGAGAGAGAGAGAGAGAGAGGGAGAGAGGGAGGGAGAGAGAGAGAGAGAGAGAGAGAGAGAGAGAGAGAGAGAGAGAGAGTGAGTTGAACTCTCTCTCTCTCTCTCTCTTCTATCCTCTCTATGTTGGGGGCTTTGAGAAGGTTCAGTTAAGGCTAGCTAGCCTCATAGCGACTCACAGTCAAGCGCATGGGCTAGCACCTTTTACTAAAGAGCAATCAGGCTCTGCTGACGCCTGGGCTGAGTTAGGTGGAGACCTGAGTGGGTGTACTGTAAGGCTCTGGGCTGGCGGGGGTTGGAGGGGCCTTCCGCGGGGGTGTGTGTGTGTGTGTGTGGGGGGGGGGGGGCTCAGACTTCTACCAGAGAGCGGCCACATGGGAAATTACTCCTGGAGCCACAGTCTGAAGCATGAAATTGAAGCCATCCGGCGCGTCTGACTGGATCCTTTCCTTCGTATATATATTCCAAATAATTAACCAGCACAACTCCTTTGCGCGGCGTTACAATACGCTAGCCCGCCTATTGTTTTTCGCCGTAGCTCCACAACGCAGACAAGGTTAACGCCACATGACAGAGGAAGTGGTGGAATTGATACTGACAGAGGGAGAGGGGGGGGGGGGGGGGGAGCTGAGCGACCATGCTATAGACCTTGGATAAACACTTAACAGTGTTGACTTGTTTAGATATAAAACAACAATGGTTGAACACTCGACAACGGTGGTGGCGCTAATGTAAGACTACCGCTCGTGTTCGCTGGTGTTGAAGAGGACTTTCTACAGTAGCATTGGATAATACACATACCCCCGCAAAGCACCTGACCTAGCCATCGTAACGACTCTGGATTGTTCCCTGGGAAGTTTGAAGGAGTAGTTGTACTTTCTGAGACTATAAAGTGGGTATTCCGTGGGTTGGCATGCGGAGTGTCTGAGAGTGGATGTGAGAAGGGCCCTCTTCTTCAGGCCTGAGGGTGTCAGAGAGAGCAGGCACACACACACACACACACACACACACACACACACACACCGACAAACGCACATACACACCGACATCGACACCGACACACACATACACACACACAGTGGATTCAGGGGCGGTCTGGAGCGGGGAGCCAGGGGGATGCGTATGCATTTCTCCATCAAGGCAGTTAACCCTACGTGTGACAGAAAGAACACCCCATGTCTATCTTTTTTTCAGACACACACACACACACACACACACACACACACACACACACACACTTACCACTAACCACCCAACCAACTGTCAGTCAAAGTGGTAACCTACTTCTTCTCCTCTCCCAAACACCCAGAGCCTGGTTTCATTTTCACATGTGTAATTACGCCGGCTACTGATGAGCTGTCGGAGGCCCATATTTAATCTGATGCCAGGGTCTCTGGGGCTGGCCATTGATTCCTTACCAGGGAAATCAATCCAATCAGATTCATTATTAAACTGACTGAAGATCAGTGGGGAGGGGGCGGGACAGAGGGGATGAAGGGGAAGGAGGGTGGGGGGAGGGGGGGGGGGGGAGCGGGAGAGTGAAGGTGGAACGTTAATTGCAAACTAATCAAGGCTGAGAGTGAATGAGAAGAGGGAGGCCGGGGGGAGTTGGGACAGAGGAGGAGGAGGAGGAGGAAGAGGAGTGAGAGTCACTGAATATACACACACACAAACACACACACCCACACACACAAACTGACACAGACGCACGCACACACACACACACACACACAAACTGACACACACGCACACACGCACGGACGGCTCACAGGATCAATTTGATTGAAGAACTTTGGAAAGCGCTTGGAGTGACTAACCTTGATTAGAAATAACAAGATTTAAAGAGGAGTCCAGCAATCAGATGAAACACCTCACAGATGCACCTTACTCTGAATACAAAACACCCCCTATCTGTCTCCCCACAGTCCTTGCCCCGATCACACTAAATCCTCCACATTCCTCACATACACATTCAATACAATGTCTATTAAATGACCTAAAACTACAGTGACAACATGGTATATTTTTGAGGGGGGTAAAGAGGAATTATTTTCTAGCATAATATGACTGCTTACATTGTAGCATCTCGCTAGCATCTCTAAGACATGGTTATTTACAGAAATAGAAAGGTTATTTCATTGAAGGTTTTAGGTGTTGTTTCGGGGGGGCTCTTGACTTGTTGAGAGTGCTTCCTCCCCATCTCCTCAGAGCTCTTCTCCCTTACACACCACACAACCCTGACCTCTCCGAAAACCCA
>NC_139660.1:18184714-18207214 GCF_951799395.1 Argentina silus | reverse complement strand
CAGGACGCCTGCGTGCGTCAGCGACATGCCAGAGGCCCCAAGACCTCCCAAATCCAGCCACATACCGGGTCTCCCAGGTCCTTTACATAAGCAGGGTATTACAGGCCCACAAAGGAGCTTAACGCTGGAATGAAACCAAGCAGCAAAAAAGCAACTCAGAGGCTGAACAGAGGGAAGAAGAAAATGAAAATTATGCCCACTGTGGTAATTCTCTAAATTGCATGTTTCCATCTCTTTGATGGCGAGTCTCTCCGGTGTGATTGCTGTGTGTGATTGCTCTGTGTGTGTGTGTGTGTGTGTGTGTGTGTGTGTGTGTGTGTGTGTGTGTCTGTCTGTCTGTCTCTCTCTCTCTCTCTCTCTCTCTCTCTCTCTCTCTCTCTCTCTCATACAGGAGCATCCATAAGTGCCCATGTTGTTACGTGTCTGTACTGTAGCAGTGAGCTGTGATAGCATTAGGGCCCTATACAGCAACAAGCTCAGCAGCTCTCTCCGCCCCTCCTATCTCTCCTCCCCTGGAACGCCAAGCACACTCCACGCTCAACGCCACCTTTCCCTCCAAATTAAATCAATAGGAATTGATCTCCAACAATTGCACTTGCTACAACATAATCATCTTTTTTTTTCTTTCTTTTTTTCCCTTTCTTTGTGTTCGCCTTTTCATGCCGTTGGGCCTTGGGAAGGGCTTCTTCTCAGACGCGACTGGAACACAAACAAATGTTATGAATATCTAAATCAAAAAGATCAGGGAGACTGGGGTCTGTACGCCAGCCAGCGTTAGCCTCAGCGGCAGCTAATTAGACTGGAGACAAAGGGGCCATTGTTTGCGGCTTGAGGATCAGGGAAAAGGGAGATATGGGGGATGAGGCAGATGCAGTGTTTATTATATGAAGGCCTATCACGCTAGCCAGCTATCACTCACATACAGACCCTTTGACAGCTAATGCTAACATGCTAATGTTCAGCAGCACCGCTCCTAGTCACAACCCCCAGTGACACTGTGTCCATCGTTGACAATATTAGGTAGACCAGGTACATCAGAACATGTTACCAATCGATACCGAATACTAGGGTATCCAGAGGTATGTGGGAGCATTCTAACAGGTGTGTTAATGTGATGATATTTTTTTTCTACAGGTGTGTGTGTGTGTGTGTGTGTATGTATTCCACCAAGACACGGGTCAACGGTTGCTGTGTCTGGGGAAAACAAGAGGTCATATCATTCTGCTTGGCCACTTCTCATTAAGGGTGACATATGCATCACAACATTCCTCCCACAACAACCCCTCCCTCCCTCCCTCCCTCCCCCCCTCCCCCTCCCTCCGTACCAGCCCCCCACTACGGTGGGCCATCTGGGTGACATCCGGCTCTAAGGGATGAAGTGCATTGATTTATTAAACATTCAGACAGCGCTTTTCCTACCCCCCCCTCCCCCACAGGCCCTGCCCTCCTCACCCCACTCCCCTCCCCCTATGAAAGCTCAGTCTCCTTGACAGGGTCATCGTTTTAATGATATCAATCTCTACCGACCCCCCTCCTCTGGCCCCGACCCCCCTCCGGCCCCTCTCCCTCACGCCAAGTCAAGTGTCTGTAGCCTGGCGTGGGGTAGCAGTGATACACACACACCCCCCCCCCCCCCCCTTCACAGACACAGACCCTATTACGCTATTACTGATGGACCATTAGCAACCAACACCCCACCCCCCAGGGTTGGTGCTTCTTTCATACATGAGGGGACGGGGCGGGGGGGCGTACTGTACCATGAAACCCTATTTTAGCCAGCCAAACTCCACTCTCCTCAGACAGACAGACAGACAGACAGACAGAGACACAGGCAGGAAATTAGGGCAAAGTGCTGCCCTGTGCACCTCCATGCTGAGCTCTGACTGGGAGGAACACTTACTGTCAGCGTGTCAGCGGAGAGTGTGTGTGTGTGGATATGTATGTGTGTGTGTGTGTGTGTGTGTGTGTTTGTGTCTACTGTGTGTGTGTCTACTGTGTGTGTGTCTACTGTGTGTGTGTCTACTGTGTGTGTGTGTGTGCATGCGTACGTGCGTGCATGCATGTGTGTGTGTGTGTGTGTGTGCATGCGTGCGTGCGTGTGTGCATGCGTGCGTCAACTGTATGTGCGTGTGTGGTGTGTGTACGCAATACAGATGCAAAAACGGAACATCCATCTAGATGCATAAAACTGTCTAATAATGAATAAAATAATCTTCAAAATGATAATAATTGGATGATTAACAATCTCAATAATTACAATAATTCTGCTGTCATTTTGAAATAGTAAATGATTGCATTTTCATCACAACATGTTCAAAAAGCACATTATTAAATGTCCCAATCTCCAGTCTGCAATTAGCACGTTCAGTGAGTGACTGATAGCCTCCACGGGTGGGTACAAGCAGTTCCTAAAGCAGCCTTTATTGAAAACAATGTTCCCATCGCGTACCACGCTGACTGTATGAATCGGCACGTCGCGTGAGTCGTGTAATTCCCTCCCTGACCCTCACTTCCCCGCCATTCAACTCCCCCATCCTCACGCTGCGGCCCGGACCACATGACAAATGACTGTTGGGCTTATTATAAAAAAATCAGAGCGAGAGGGGTGGAGAAGAGGGGGGGGGGGGAGGGGGGCGGGGGGGGGGTGCTGGGCAACGACAAATCTCCACCGAGCCTCTAGACAAAGGACCAGGACAAAATCATCTTGCTAACATGCAATGAATTCATTTCAATTACAAATGGCCGACGCTCGAAAAGCAAAACAGTCCGCAAAGGTTACCGTATTCAAAATGTGTGTAGGGCCGATTGAAGAGGTGGTGGTAGGAGGCATATTTTAGGAGGGGAAAAAACAACCTGCTGCTTTGCATAGCCTAGAGATTTCCGAGGCAACAGAATGTCGGTATTTTTTATGTGACAGAAGATTCCGCTTCTGTGTTCTTCTGTCTTGTTGACAAGACAAAGCAATTCAAATCTCACTCTTTGTTGTCTTCCTACAATGCTTAAGCACTATTCAAATCTGTATCCCCCCCATATACCTCTATTCCTCCCTCACTCTCCCACCCTCTCCCTCTCTTTCTTTCTTTCTTTATTTCTTTCTTTCTCTCTCTCTCTCTCTCTACTTCCCTTACTCTTTGGCAAGCATCCAAAATGGTCTTTTCCTTTGTATTCCTTTTCATTTGAAAAAGAAAAATACACACATAAAAACCTCCTGAAAGCAACATGGCTAAGCTCAAAGTAAACAATGTCCTCCCAGTGGGCGGCCATATTGATAAAGGTGATACAGGGCTGTTGAATCTGAGACTGAAATAGTATAGTGATGGAGACAAAGGAGTGTATTGATAGAAATGGTTGAAAACAGTAAAAGTGTGTGTACACAGTAATATGGTATTGGATCAGCGACACACCTCCTTCCCCTCCCTCCTTCCCTCCCTGTCTTCCTCCTCCTCCTCCTCCTCTCCCTCCTTCCCCCCTTCTCTTCCTCCTCCTCTACCTCCTTCCCCCCCTCCCTTCCTCCTTCTGGTATCTGAAGCACTCCTCTCTGATGGCACTACACATGCAGGGCTTTGTTTGCTTGCCCCTGGTTACTGTTGTCGGGGCCACTGCTGAATGAGGAAACACAGGAGCGGATGGCCACTCTCTCTATCTCAGGGACCTCACTGGAGTCCAGGACTGGCTCGACTTATGTAAGACTGTCTTGCATCAGACCACTAGGTGTTACCAAGACAATCATCATTGTGGGCTTTCAGATGGCAACAGACAGAGAAGGTACAGAACAGAGAAGGATATATACAATGCATTTAAACATAATAAGCAAAGATGATCCTGGAGAGTCCATTTTATTGAGAGATGTTCCACTCCACCAACTATTCAAGAGACCAACAGCTTCCCTATAGGCAACATACCAAGAAGAAGAAATGTCCACTAATACCAGGGCCATTTGTAGAAACAGAGACCCAGACTCTGACTTAAATCTAACTGTTAGTCAGACTTAGAATAGATTTCACCAGTTACATATGGAGGCCGATAGACTAGTCTTACCAGTTTATGCAACTGGCTTCAGGCCTTGATTTAAGTATATAGGGCCGTATCTACAATAGGCCTAGTCACTGGGCCTGGTCTCAGATTAACTTCTCTACACCACAGAAGAGAGCAGAGAGCTACTGCTGTGTCATGCAACAGCAGCAGTTTTAGTTCAGTTAAGTTCAGTTCAGTTCTGTACAGCTGCTGTTCTGGGCTCAGGCAGCTTTAGCCTGCTGTCAAAGCAATCATGCTCCCTGCTTAATCCCTCCCAGGCCTACATGTAGATCATCAATGACTGGCGGAAGAATGTACACAATGACTAAGCTGTTTTCATTGGCCTGCAAAGCTGCTTGATTTGGGAACATTAGGGAGGGGAGAAACAAGCGTTTGACAAGGCCTTTGTGACTGCCTATGAATCATGGTTCTCTGAAAGCCAGCCAAATTGGGGAGTCTGGCTGACATAATCGGATGACATCTAAACTTTGAAAATCGGGGGGGAAAGAGCTGTGTGTGTGTGTGTGTGTGTGTGTGTGTGTGCGTGTGTGTGTGAGAGTTGGCTGTTACTGTTAGATAAGAGCATCCAGGCAGATCTTTATGTCTGCAGGGCAGGCAAAACGTAGGAAAATAAAACCGGTTCGGTTTCTCTCGGTTTCTCTCCCTCTATTCACTTCCTGGTGTTTCTCTCAGAAGGTTCTTCCTGGAGCCTTAACAAATATGAGCCGAGACATATTCGGAATCTGAATCAGAAAACTTTATTGACAAGGATGTAATATTGATTGACAGTACGTCATCCCTGTATAACGTCTGAAAGTGATGTGGTTGGGGAACTCATAGAAGCATGGGCATGTTGGAGGGACTGACCCATAGTTACCTCTCATTGTAGGGCTTCTTTTAATCAGCGTGGGATATGTGTGTGTGTGTGTGTGTGTGTGTGTGTGTGTGTGTGTGTGTGTGTGTGTGTATCTGAGGCACGCTTGTGGAATAACAGCTTACCAACTTCCTCTGCCCGCATGTTTCTCAGTCACCTAGGCGTATCCAGGACTACCCCTGCCATTAGAATACAAATACAAATGCACCCCCCCCCCCACCCCTTCACCCCCCCCAACCCCGCTTTGCCTCTTAAACTGCCCCCTCTCCCTCCCCCCTCTCCTACACTGCCACCTCCTCAGCCTGTTGTCCCATTGTCACCCCCCCCCCCCTTCGATCCCTGACTTCTGGTTCCACTGTGACAGAGGAGCTTGCATAGAGAAGGGATCTACTGCACACAGGACTTTGCCATTCCTCTCCATGCATCACAATGAGCCCGTCCTCCGATTTCTACCTCCACCAGCCTCCCCTGGACTGTGTGTACGGGGGACAGCAAGGGGGAGTGTTTGCCACAGTATTTAATGGGACGGGACGGGAGGGGGGGGGTCGATGAAAGGGGGTACCAGCAGGTGCTCTCTGTAACATGACAGGATGGGGGTGCAGGGCTGGCCCGAGCGGGCAGAGAGAGGGCCAGGAGGAGGGGACTCCAGTGTCCCAGCTTTGGTGGCAGGAACAAAGGCCACCTCTTCATAGCCGTCCAGAGATGCAAATCACTCATCAAAGTTTCACACTCGGTTTCCAGCGAACAAAATCAAAATACCGAGAGCTCAGCTCGCCCAGCTCGCCATAACATGATCCCTTTCACTCTCTTTCCAACTCTCCCTCTCTCTCTCTCTCTCTCTCTCGCTCTCTCTCGCTCTCCCTCCAATTCCAAAACGGGCAAGTAGCGGGCATGTGCGGGCATGCATAGGCACGCACGTGCACGTGCATGCACGCGCACGTGCACACACACACACCACTCTCCCTAGCTCTGTTTTGATTGAGTATTCCGTGGTCCGCAGGGGGCTTGGTGTGAGCCTTGCCAAATGAGGCTGGGCAACCATCAAAGGCATCCTAGCCAGAGGGGGGGTTGAGCTCTGATCAATGCCCCCCCTGGCCCCTCCAGGTGTGCTGTTTTAATATTTCAGCCATCTCCCCACACACACCCCCCCCCCCCCCCTCCCCCTCTACCCGCCAGCTATAGAGGCTAAGACGCCTGAAATGTCTGGCTTACACAGATAACACCAAGCCTTTAACACATCTCCAAGAAAAAAAGACTGACTCCACAATGTGTATTCAAGAAAACACATTTCCTTTAAATGAGGGGCAAAAGAACAAGAAATATTCCACATGAACAATTTGGAGAGCATCCATGATGCCTGTTGATGTATTCTTATCTGTGTGTGCGTGTTTGTGTGTGTATATATGAGTGTGTGTGTATTTGTGTGTGTGTGTGTGTGTGTGTGTGTGTGTGTGTGTGTATATGTGTGTATATGTGCGTGTGTGTGTCCTGCCTGGTCCAGTTCCAGTTACCTCTGAGCCAGGCTTGGTCATGGTTGGTGACGTAGCCTACCTGTTGAACTTCAGGCTTGACGGGCCTTCCGGCTGATGGTTGAGAAATATTCCTACTTACATAACTCCCTCTCAGACTGAATCAGCAGGCCTCCCATTGATCGCTGTTCTCAGATCAGCCCCTACAGCTTATTAGACTTGGCTCTAAAGCCTCTGGAGTCAGAAGTGAGAGGGAATTGTACTTTCAGAGGGGAGAGGGTTCATTCTATGAGTGTGGTCCACCGCTAATGTTCATTTAATGAAAGCAGCTCTATGGTAGACGTGTTGTAGTAGTCGGAATGGACTTATCCAGTCTCACTGTTTCCAATATACACTGGATCAGGGGAGGCTGGTGGAGGTAGAAATCGAAGGATGGGGCTCATTGTAATTCCTCCATTCCATTCCAACGAGCCCGTCCTCCGATTTCTGCCTCCGCCAGACTCCACCTCCAGCCTCCATCGACTTGTATGGAGTATACCGGAAGATGAGGGCGGTGACAGAATACAATGATACAATATGGCTCTCAATTCACTCACTGTGTCACATGTAAACACGTCTGAGTCGATTATAGAGAGGCCGTACGGTCCCTTCCGGAGGCCTCTATTTATCATATGTGGGTGTTAGTTAGTAATTGCCTTCCACTTCAGTCAAAGGACTCCTCTACATATATGGAGAGGCCTCGCTGATTAGTATTCCTCACCGTCTGACAGAACAGACAGCCCGCAATCAGAATGCAAGGAACGCCTCTGGAGCAGTGGGAGAAGGAGAGAGAGAGGGAAGAGAGAGAGAGAGAGAGAGAGACAACAGAGGGCTGTGCAAGATGTAAACAAAGGTTTAGCGTTCCACCAACAATCTTGAGTTTGGAGGTTGAACGAAGACGAACGAAAACTTTCGAGTGTCGTTTACGATGGCTAACCTTCAGACCATGTATTTGAATGTGTGAATCATGATGACCTATCTATGCAGTCACACAGTTGTGTGTGTGTGCGCGTGCGCGCACGCGTGTGTGTGTGTGTGTGCGCTTTATGTTGCAGGCAAAATGTTATTCTAGGGTTGACTCCGTCCCTCCCTCCCTTCTCACTTTAGAATTCCATCTAAAAGAACATGTACAATCAGACAGAGAGGACGGACAAAGACACCCAGCTTAGAGTGGACAGGAGAGGGCAGAGAAAGGCAGAGCAGAGTAGGAGATGAGAGGATGAGAGGAGAGGAGGATGCAGGAGCAGGAAGAGAAGAGTGCAGAGGAGAGAACGTCCTGTAAGACCCGAGTGTGAAGAACAAAGAGGCCAAAGAGAGTCCAGCAGGTCCCTGTGTTCTGAGAGGGAACATCACCTTCCTCAACTGCCCTCTAACATTGCCTGCCTGCCCCCCCCCCCCCCCCCCCCCCCCGGACAGAGCTGCACCCCCCCCCCACACACACACCCCCCTGCAACCCTGCTTTTCACCGGCGGGTCCTTTCAGGCCTGATGGATAAGGGGTTCCATCGGAGAGGACTGGCCTTGATGAAGGCACGGAGAGGCCCATGAATGTGGGAGCGCTGGCTCCAGCCTGCCAGCGGAATAATTTACAGCCGTGCCACTGTTGATTTTCCTTTCTACAACTGAACAGCTCCACTAACACTGAGCTCAGACACACCATCACACAGCAGGCAGGGAAGGCTCTAGGTTTCAATTATTGTTTGAAAGGGGAAAAGCACTAGTATTTGAATGAAAGCATACATTCCAATAGAGAATGCTGCCCCCGACTAAATTAATATCTGTGTGTGTGTTTGTCTGTGAGAGACTGAGATACAGTAGTTTATGTGTGTGTGTGTGTGTGTGTGTGTCTGTGTCTCTCTGTGTGTGGTGTTTATGTTTGTTATGAGTGTGTCGGAGTGCGTACCTGTGTGTGGCTGAATGTGCCTGTGTGTATCCCTCGGGGCAGCTTCACTGGTGCACATAGCTGACTGTCTAAACATCTCTCGCTGGGACACAAGCCTGTGCTTCTTCTACACCTTCCCCTCTTAGCCAATTATTCTTAATGGCAGAGGGTGCTGCTACTGCTGCTGCTACTGCTGCTGCTGCTGCTGCTTAGACACTGGCTGTGGTCAGGCTCTGGAAGCACGCGCTACGCTACGCTACGCTACGGTGGCACTGGGCCGAATCCGCAAAGGGAGAAAAGAGAGGAATCCAATTGCATTTCTAATCGAAACTTTATGTGGGTAAGAGAAGGGTAAATAGAGGAGCGTTCCGTTCCCCCACACATTGTTATAAACAATAACAGCATGACGCACTTCGCTTCCTCGGACTGTGGGAGGTTTATTCAGAAATGGTAGCACGGTAGAGCGGTTTGCATAAAATAAATGGACACACTTATCAGGGAGAGTTTCTGAACCCTAATGGGATGCAGTGCCATTGTTTGTTTGGCCACATAAAATACGGACTATAGCCTGTTAGCGCCGTCCATTTGCATGCCTGCTGCTTTGTGATCCATACTCTGAGGGGCTCTTAACAGCCTGTACTGTATGTGGAACACTTATGAATACCTGTTTGTTTGTGCTGTTTTCCATAAAGCAGACTCAGACCCGTGGTGGGGTCTTTTTATAGGATTCACCAACAATAGGCAGCATTCATAGAATAATCTCCATGCCTACAAAATGCCACCATCAGCTAATGTGCAGTGAAAATTACAGACATTACACAGGGCCACAAACACCTGCCTACATTCGACATCTAACACACATTCGACATTCAACACTAAAAAATACTCCTTTCCCCTTCACCTAAAAAGCCATTCAGCCCAATTAGAGGCGACATTCGTCTGAATGTTTTTAAATTATCTTTCTTGCTCCTCTTCATTTGAGTGTCACTGTGAAAAGATTAAACGTATTAGACTTCATCGTCTCTTTCTCTCAGTGGAGGTGAACCGGGAAGACTTGGCAAAGGCCGGGGCGTGTGTCTGAATGATCTTAACATTAGGCACATTGTAGAGAGGGTACTGTGCCATATCGAGAGAGAGAGAGAGAGAGAGAGAGAGAGAGAGAGAATCCATATGGACAGGTCAGAGGGGGAAGTTCCTATGTATGTGACCACAGCTTGACCAGCCGTTCACCTGCCATCCCTCCTTCAACTCTCTCTCTCTCTCTCTCTCTCTCTCTCAGTGTAAGCCTAGCTCATTATCCAACAGCCCTCTCATCCACTTTCAATTACACAGACCCTGCTGTAAGCAATAGCTCACAGTCTAACCTACAATTAATGCACAATGCTTGCAAACTTATTTTTCCAAAACATTCTAAAGTTAGTTTTTCTTACCTAGTTTGATGCAGTTGTGAGAGGACACATTGAGAGCAGGGAACTGTCCTTGACATTGACTGAAAGTGAGCGCCTTTG
This sequence comes from Argentina silus, assembly GCF_951799395.1. Lineage (NCBI taxonomy): Eukaryota > Metazoa > Chordata > Actinopteri > Argentiniformes > Argentinidae > Argentina > Argentina silus. The sequence continues at coordinate 18,197,429 of NC_139660.1, read as the reverse complement.
GGAGCGCCTCACTTTTACTCACCATCCACAGGCAGTATGACTCTATGGCAACACAATAGCATGAGAGTCAATGTGGCAGTGAGTCAATGTGAGGGACACATTTCAAGGCCTTTATGTTTTGTCTAGGCCCTGTATATGAGACAGAGTGTGTGTGTGTGTGTGTGTGTGTGTGTGTGTGTGTGTGTGTGCGTGTGTGTGCATGTGTGTGTGTTCAGGGGTTAAGGCTACAGGGAGTGAATCACTTGTCATTCCCTCCCTCCACCCCTCCATCCATCCATCTTCACACACACACACAGCTTTCCCAACCTCACTGAAGCATGGAACAATCCCTCTCCCATTGCCTTTATTCCTGGGAAGAAGCTTATGGATCTTAATTGTATTACTGTCGAGCCGAGCAGAGGGAGTGGAGAACCTGGGAAAGGCGGAATTGAAATGGAATTTTGATTTAATGAAAGTAAGCATAATCCCTGGCACTTGGGAAGTGATTCTCTCTCTCTACGAGTGAACACCACTACGCATCGCCACAGTAACCGGATCACGCCTAAGAGAAAGAGAGGAGGAGGAGGAGGAGGAGGGGGAGAAGGGGTGAGGATCAGAACTGGAGTGGAGAAGAGAGAGGGGAAATAGAGGTGAGAAGGGAGAGAGAGGGGGACGTGGAGAGAGGATAAGGGAAAAGAAAAGAGAGGGAGGGATGGAGGTGAGATGGAAAACAGGGATAAAGAAAGAGTAGTAGGGGTTAAAAGGAGAGGATGTAGTGGTCCTTGCTAGATGCTGAGCCCCTTCCCCCCTTCCTGAACACAAGCCCCATTGTTCAGGGGTCTTTGTATTGGTGTCTCGGCCCCCCTGGGGTACACGGGTGACAGCTATAGGCTTGAACTCTAAGATTAATGCTGTCCCTCTGTCCCCTACATTACCCAACACTCCATAAAGGCCTCCCCTTCATTTAGGCAAGGAGCCCCGCCCCCTCCCTTGGCAGGGGGACCCACACAAAGGCGGAGGTCGTAGCATCAATGCTAGCTAAGCCATGACTGGGCAATGGCCGACGGTAAACAAAAGACAACATCAGAAGTTACGACCATAACCCTGACGGAGCCTCCTGAAAAAACTTCTCCTGTCTTTATTCGGACCTGAAGAGGACTGAAGAGGCCTCTCCACAACGCATTCAACACCTAATCCTGGATGTCCTCTAAAAGTTCTTACAAGGCTCACTGGAGCACAGGAACTCATTAAACACTAACCCCAACTCTCCCCCGGCACTTCAAGGTGGTCTATTGCTGGGAGGAGGGGGTCTCAAAGAGAGAGACAAGAAAATGAGAGAGAGAGGGAGGACACTTTAGTGATGAGCACAGCATCTTAGTGAGCAGGTCACAGGGCCCAAAGATAAGGAACTATCCAATTATCTGCAGATCAGATGAGTGCAGTGACAGGGCAATTTGCACGGTGGGAGCAGTTAATGAAATCCTCCATGCAGGTGTTTTCTGCTGATCTCACCCGCTGGGACTGATAGAATACTGAGACCAGTAAGGAGGCCTAGCTCCTGCCATACTACACAGGTGTGATGCTTTGTTAATGCAACACACACACACACACACACACACACACACACACACACACACACACACACACACACACACACACACACACACACACACACACACACACACACACACACACACACACACACACACACACACACACACACACACACACACACACACACACAGCTAAACGAGTTAGCTAACAACCTGCTACCTCTATCTCCCCAAAAACACCTCTTCCAGGAGAGTGAGAAAGTATCGAGGAGCCAAAAGGTAACTTTGTGGTTTTGAGAGGTATTAATGATAGTGTACAACACTAGGGGCGATAAGAAGCTTTAATGGGGAACACTGCGATAAGCGCCTTCTCTCGAGCACCGCAAGACAAATGGTCTCATTACGGCTGATTGAAACAGGGAAGTAGGGTGTAGTTTATGCAGAAAAACAAGCCACGTCTTGTTGGGCAAAGCAAGCAGTAATGGACTCTACATTATCCTTTGAATAATATGTGTGTAAATTAAGGGAGAACGTACCATATGGGGGCCATATATCGTATGTGTGCGGAGGCTTTTGATATATGTATGATGATGATGATTGATGTAGTAGGAAATATAAAACTGCATTTTAAATGATTTCCTCATGAAGACGACATAAAGAGCCTCTTATGGTGCATATGAAGTGATGGAGAAATAATAATACATGCAATATTCCTGTACAGTTCTACATCAGACAAAAGAGAGTTTACAGCTGGGGTTATAAAATGTCAGTCCATCTCTAAACCACTCTAAATTACAGCTAGCTTCCTCGCTGCCATTGTGACAGACTGGGTGCTCTGGCTGAGGATTTGTCTGACACATGGGACAGAGGAGAGGGAGATGCAATGTCATGCTCTCAGGAGAATTCTATTCCGGGGCTTCTGGTTCCCTGGAGAATGTCCACGCTGAGACAGGCATCGCCCAAAGGGACGTTCTGGAACATTCTGGACATTCTAGAGCAAAATAATGACCCATCCCTGTCAGAGCCAAGGTGGCACCGTCTCCTGCTTGAATGCGCCGCTATTTTCTATGACATTATCATTGTGTATTCTGACGGGAGTGTCTTGAGAAATAAAAATCACATTCATACGGCCAGTGTTTGATCTGAAAGTGGATTTAATGGGCCAAACAATCAAACAGAAACCATCAGAAAATACAGTGATTGCAAGTACACATTTGTGGCTAATTGTACCAATTTGTCTAATCAAAGATAGGCTGTATTGTGCGTTTAAGTACCAATTTCACATAAAATATTCCACTTTCAATTTCGCTAGCATTACGGTCTCAGAAGTAAATGGGGTAACACAGGCTGGTGACACTCGGGAAGGGTTGTGCATCAGCATGCTAGCCACGGCTAATACAGACTGAGAAGTATTTATTCAGCTAATTGAACTTGGAGATAATTGGATGTCCAGATTCAGGGAGCCAGATGGAGGCTTCAGCGAGGACAAAGCAGCGACTCTCTAATGGCATGCCATTGGATGTCTAATGACCTCACCAAGCTAAGACCACCTGCATTAGAGACTAATGGGGCCTAAGCCACCAGTTACCCAGTAGAAGTTTGGCGCATCATTAACAACAACAACAACAACAACATAATGAACAAAAAGTTACTACTGTATTGGTGAACTTTATAGTTTCTGAGTTATGAGCCAATGTTTTCTTCAGCTAGGTTTACAAAGTTACAGTTACAAAAGTCTACAAATGCAGCACTTTAATTAGATATGGCTGCTATCCACTGAAGTCAAACATCTTGACTGTTTGTTCATTAAAGTGATTTAGAGAAATAAAGAAAACATAAAACTGTTCTTGACTTTGAAAAAAACACGCAAAACTAAAGAACACTACTCTCTCCAAGAATTTCTTTTATGAAAAAACGGTAGCCCTGGGGTATTCGTTTGAAGATGTTTTGAAATATCTGAGGTATTTTTGTTGTATTATTCATGTGGACAGTCCTGTCTTTGGTGTTTTTTTCTTTTGATGTTGGGTGCTGCTTGATCACGGTTGGTTTAATATTTATTGACTGTTTGCCAATATCTCTCCCCTCATCACAGCCACTCCCGCAGGCCATGATCAAGCTCCTGACAGCATAGCTATCATTAGCTGCTTTTTGGGGTCTAGTTTGGTGTTAGATCATATTGTTTGTGTTGTATTTACTGTTTATATTGTTTAGTATTGTTCTTGTTGTGAAGCACTTTGTGACATTTGTCTATGTAAAAAGGGTTATACAAATACATTTGATTGATTGACTATGCATGGGTTTAGGCTAGGATGGCCAGGTAACACTGAAGGATGAAGGTTACAGTAATTCTACCTGAACCGTTTCTTGCTCACTAACTGTTCATACTGTGTATATATCAGGCTCCAATAAAGTCTCTTTGTGAGCCCTTTTCTTTTATTTGAAATCCAAGTTACTTATTTCTCTGGTCTCTGCCTCTCACAGTATTTGATGTGTAACTAAATATTGTCTAAACAACTATTGTTGGCAATGCTAAAATGTGAATAGAAATATATTTTACAATATTTCCCACTTGTTTTTACATGATGGTCTATGGCGAGGATTGTATGTCACATTTAGAGGATATGTGTAAGAAGTACTTTACAAGCTAAGACTGGATTTGCATGTAAACACAGTTTGCACCACTTTCCCCACCATCAAAGCTGACTGACAAAATAACCCCAAAATACTTTTAAGCACACAGACGGATAATTTACAGGCCTTTCTAAAGCCTGTGGCATGCACATCACAGATTATCTGGTGAATTACACACATTTAAATCTGATTTTTGGTTTCACTGTAGTAAAAAACACAGATTACACCAGGGGGAGTGTAGGTTTACCCTGTTTAAAAGCTGTATTTAATGCTAACCCTTTCAAAATAAACATGAATAAACATCATCCAAATGAATCAGCCCAAAACCTCCAAAATCTCTCTTTAATTATTCACTGAGCCACAGATGCGACTCATTGCCCTCGGGCAAGGGAATGGCACGCCAGGGAGTTCACACAGGTCACAGGGGCAGCATGGTGGCAAAGCTGGCACCGATGTCGAGTGTTCTGCAAAAGCAGCAGGACGCCCTCTCTCACTGGCAGTCCATGCCATAGCGCCACTGACCTCTACGGCAACAGGGAGAAGACAAACAGTACACCACTGCAAGCTCTATAGGGTAGTCTACTAGATATATTTCATGGGACATTCCACAGAAATTAAATGATTTATATTGTTGGTCTTAATATATTAGCCCTATTAGTTTAATGGCCGAAATATGCTTCACTGCTTTTGTGGAAATCTGCCGAATTGTCTCCAATTGTATCCATTCTTTGGAATATATCTTTGATCAGATCTTGGAAGTTGTTCAATTCACAGCAGTATGTCATCAGCACCCTTCAAGGCTGACAGTTGGTCCTTTGATGTTAAAACATGCCCTCTGGCAAATCCGGGCAATGTAGAGGACTACTAAATAAACCAAAAATCTATTTTTCTTTTTTACATACTTTCATCCCCAAAAAGACAGCAGCAATGCAGAGATTTTCAATGATCCCTAATAATTCTCTGATAAATGATCAAAAGATTAATTGAAAACCTGGCTTTGGAGAGTTTGTCTCTTTTTCACTGTTTATAAAAATAGAAGTTTAAATGTGTAAAAAGATCCCACTAACAATACAAGTATTTGAGAGAATGATTGACATTGTTTCAAACAGCATCCTCAACATCACTGAATACCAGGGGAGGGTTAGGTGGCAGGTGGAGGTAAAAATCGGAGGACGGCTTATTGTAATGCATGGATGGAATGGGGCTCATTGTAATGCATGCCACAGAATAAGGAATGGTATCAAACAAGTCTTTAATATCGTTCCCCAGTCCATTCCATGCACTATAATGACCCTATCCTCCGATTTTTACCTCCACCAGCCTCCCCTGCTGCATACGACAACACTCAACATACAATTGTACAAAACAAAGGGTGAAAAGAAAAGAAAAGAAAAGAACATCCTTGGAAAAATGGCAACTTGAGAATCGTTTGAGAGGAGATCATTCTTTGCAAGTTAGCTAATGAAGAAATCGAAAGAAAGTACAATGCATGCCATTAATTGTTGACAGTAGCCGTGTCGATATTTCCGATACCATGCAGAGCTGTGTTGTTATTTATGTGGCCTTTCTGAAGCAGTGGAATCGATGGCCCGGTGGAAAAAATGAGCTCCAATGTCTCCACGGACCCGCAGTTTGGCCGTGCTGTCAAATCAGTGGATATCCCATGAACCCTTTTTGACCGAAACAACAATTCCACCCAAAAATTGTCTGTCATGCTCTTTTTTTACGCCTGAGGGCCCTAACAAGATCAAAGGCATCCTGGCAAACCTATGTAAACAAGGCTTCTTACTAAGCTAATCACGTTCCCTCTCACTTAGTTAAAACTGTCCTCTTTAGGTGGTTAGTGTCCCCTAACTAATTGCATCATATTTCCTCTATGGGCTGACAGCAGCTCAAACAGCTCCTTCTTATCGATCGGTCTCTAATGAAGGTTGGAGAGGACGGCGCTCTGCGGAGGCAGGCGAGCGCAGGGAAGGTGTTCTTTCGGAGAGATGTGCGTGATGAGCTTCTCTCCCTGATAATGACGGCAGTGAAACCTCATTTCACGACTCACTGCCGTGTTTGTAAACCCGAGTCAGCGACGCGTCTCGGAGCGAACCGCCGGGCTAAGGCAACCTGTCCAGGTGGACATCAAAAGACTTCAGATAAGGGAGTTAACAAACGAGAAGCGAGGGCGAAGGTCACGCACCACCGAGCCCGTGTCGCACAGGGCCAGCTCATTTGGTTGCTAATGGCTTATTGATCGGGACACCTTTCCCAAAAAGCATCGCCTCGGTGGCTCATCGCTAAGATCAGCCTGCCTCAGACGCGGTTGTTCATTCCACTCAATTCGGCTGGACGGAGATCAATAATGTTCCTTAACCGTCCTTAAACACAAGTGTTTCTCACCCTGAGTTTACTTTGCACCCCCCTCTCTCTCTCAACACCGGCACTTTTAGAAATGTCAAACTCTATTATTTGGAGAAACCGCACAACAAAGTGTGAGAGGGACACATCCTGAGAGGGTTAACAGACAAAAGGTGAAGGAGATCCTTTAACATTAAATACCTCAATAAATACCTCCCACCTTTCCAGGGATCGACTCATTCTGAGTTGGGGTTGTTTTCCTCTCTTGGTTAAGATGTTAAGACTTCCACCATGGTACCGGCCCAAGCTCAGAACCACCGCCTGACAAGTGGACCTCGGGGAGTGCTTGTTTTCCCTTTCATACACTCCAGGTTTTGTGACCACCTAAGAGGCTGACACGGAAGGCTTTACGACGCCTGAGAGCTTGAGGGCGGTAGTCCACAAAACCGGATTTACAGCCAACTGTCCTCGTCTCAGGACGGGCAGTAAGGCCGCTACGTCACGGTAAAACGGCCCGAGGGCCCGCACCGATGCCGCCATTATTATCAACCGACAACATAATTGGCCATGACATCATCACCCTAGTCGCAGACGCCAGGCTGAAATCATATTGACAGGCCGATTTACCTAGGCCCCCACTACCAGCCACTTTATTGCCCATATCCCTTCCTTTATGGTGGTGTACCGGGCGCTGTAAGTGTCCTGACTGCACTGGCGCCGTTGGGTTTACTGGACCATGGAGCGAAATCTGTGTGAGCTCACCGGTAAAGTCCTTACAGGCTGTTCTTGCAGGCTGTTCTTGCAAGCTGCTCGTTCAATACACAAACACCTCACCAAGGAGGCAGTGGTGCTACAGCAGCCTTAGTTCTATACAGAGCAGGGGAGGCTGGTGGAGGGAGAAATCAGAGGAATGCAATGAGGAATGGTATCAATACACAAGTAGTGTTGGGATTACTTGTGTTGATGTGTTCCATTCCATGTATTATAATGAGCCTGCCCGATTTCTACCTCTCCCAGTCTCCCCTGACAAACAGGTCTGCTCTAACAACGGTGCTTGATACATTTCATATTAATCTATAGTATGAAATCTACAGGATAGTCATTCTCATATAGCATGATTTATGTGTTAATCCCAACAATAGAGCCGTATCGTCAATCTTTTATCATAATCTGCAGCCTGAACCATAAGCAGAATCATTACTCCAGCCCCTATCTGTATAGGCATAAGAAGGGCACCGCATGCTGTGGATATGGAAATGCAAGGGGGAAGCAGAAATGAACAGTGGAGATTCTATCCGATGCCTCCATCCAAAACAAATTGCATATGTACTTCTTATTCCCCCTCCCCCCCCCGCCCCCAACAGATATTTTGTATAGTTGTTGTTGTTTTTTTGTCAGAGGGAGCTTACCCTGTTACAATGACACTCCTGGAGGCTGAAATTTGTGCAGTGATTGGAGCTAGTCAAGGGAAAGGGTGATCTGTGTGAATTGAGTTAGGTGTGTGTGTGTGTGTGTGTGTGTGGGGTGGGGGGGGGGGGGGGGCAGAGGGATGGGGTAGGAGAAGGAGAGGAGAGGCACCGGTTTGGGGAGCAGGAGGTGTAATAACATATGTTCCTGCCAGGCAGTTGATGGAATGTAGCCAATATCACAGCAGCCCCCCCCCAACCCCCCCCCCCCCCTTCATCCCCCATCGCCTTCCTCTGCTGTAAGCACATCCCCTAACCAGCAATATGATGCTAGAACTGTCGGGGAGACAACTTGTTATTTGTCATTTATTTATTCGCACACATAAACAAATTAGAAAACAGCGAAAGAATAAAACCCATTAAAAAAGTGCATGTGCAGGTGAGGTAGGAAACCAGTCTAGGGCTTATATTAAAACCTCACCGTCACTTAAAGAGATTTAAAACATAAAGGTTAAACTCAATAAACCAGACAGTTGGTTGATTACGATTGATTAGCCTACTGATCTAATGAGTCCTAAGAGATTCCAGAGGGCCACACCTCGGAGGTTTCCTCCTGGCTAATCTTCCTTTACGTTCCCCCTGCGGGACGATTGCTAACATTCTCCCCAGATTCCCATAGAGGATGACAATAATCACGTGTCATTGGATAGTACGGAGGCGGTATATGAATTATTCCAAGGTGAAGAGATTACATGTGTAATCCAGAGCCTCCGGCTTTTGTCCGAGCACTTTCACCTCACTCACTCTCTCTAACCCGATTGGTCAGGGTCATGGCCTAGGGTCACATGATTGCTGATCACAGGAAGGTGGAAGGGGGTTCGGTCTGGAACTGAAAGAGTTCATTATGCTTTAAACGCAACACACGCACACACACGCGCACACACACACACACACACACACACACACACACACACACGCGCACACACACACACACACAATCTAGTTGAGGGTTCTATAAGAGAGAGCATTATAAAAAATAGCATAAGGATCACCAGATTAAGGGAATTACCGCTGGCGGAGTACATTTGTAGGCCAGTGGGTCTCTAGAGGGCATCTAGAGTGTCATCATCCCACTCTGATGACAACACATCCTGGGTAAGCCTGTTTGGACACTCTATGGGGTCCAGGATGACACACACTGTATGCTTCTCCTGCCGTATTGACATAAACTGTCAGCTCTCACACACAGGATCATACCCAATATAAACAGTGTGTGTTAACCACACACGATGTGGACACCGAGCGAGGAGGGCTTTCATTGGCTCCACACACCACCACCTACTGTAAGACAATCCCCTACCCCCCTCCGACCATCTCTGAATCCCCCCCCCCCCCCGGCTGCCTTCTGGCACTCACTTCAGCCCTGTAAAAACCCTGAACAAGAGGAGGGGGGGCTGGGGAGGGAGGGAGAGGGAGGGAGAGAGAGAGAGAGAGACCTTTGAACCCAGCATTGCCCAAGAGGCTGAAAAGGAGAGAAGAGAGCTGTCTGGGCCTTGCGATGGCTCCACAGTGCCTGTCAGGAGAGAGAACTCTGACAGTGTTGGTGTGCAGAGAGACGCCACAGGACTCTGGTCACCAACGGCATACAGCCGGACACACGCCTTCATACTGCTTCATCAAGGTCTCACAAAGCAGGGAAGGGGGGGTTGGGTAGTAAACACACACAAGCAGACACACACACACAGACACACACACAGACACAGAGACACAGACACACACACACACACAGACACACACACACAGACACAGGCATAGACAAAGCGACAGAGAAACGCGCACACACACACACACACACGCCCTATCCGACTGCCTCTCTCAGAAAGCCATAGCCTCATATCACCTTGGTAAGCCTTGTAATAAACCACACATCAATAATGATAGTGGTGCAGACTTGAGCTATCAGCACCGAGATATACAGGAGATAAGTGTGAAGAGAAGAAAAGGAATGGTAATACAAGCCATCCCTCTCACAGGTGCAAATGAAAAAGACAACATTATCTGGCAGGGAAATGGAGGACCTGTCACTGTGCTTTATGGGCGGCTGCAGAAATGAGCAGCGGCAGCAATATGCGCTCACTGTTTATGGATGTCTCAGAGGAGGTGGGGACGGACGGAGGAGAGGACATGAAAGGAGAGGAAAGGAGGGAGCGGGGAGGGAGGGGAGAGGAGAGGAGAGGAGAGGAGAGTTGAGGAGAGGGAGGGGAGAGAGGAGAGAAGAGTTGAGGGGAGGGAGGGGAGAGGAGAGTTGAGGAGAGGGAGGGGGGAGAGGAGAGGAGAGGAGAGAACAGGAGAAGAGAAGAGAGAAGAGAGGGGCATCAAAACACCTTGCCGTCAAAAGTGAAAAGGGGGAGAGAAAAAGAGAGGCAGGGAGGAAGACAAGAGAGGGGATATTGTAACCCGTTTACAGGTGTACCAGCTAAAGCAATCGGTTCAGCGTCAAGATCAGTGCGTGATAACGTCTCCACATTTCCCCTCTCCCCGACTCTCCCGCACGCCTCCCCGTCTCCTCCCTGTCTCTCTTCTCAGGGCATTCGCAGCGAAACAAAGCCCACGTCGGAGAACAATGATCCGGGTACAGAACAGAAGCATACAGTAGAGAGCGCGCCTGACGAGTGGGGGTCTTTCATTCTCAGATCCCTTCAAACAGATTACAGCTCCTAATCTGACACATCTAGGGCTGCGTCCTTCTGTATCAAGTTGCACACAATGCGTTCCGCAACATCAACCGCCGTCTGCTCAAAAGAACGGGAGATTCTCTAAGTCGTACGCAGGCCGCAGGTCGCACACGCGCGTACTCGCACACTCACACTCACACATGCATGCTTGCACACGCACACTCGCATGCACACGCACACGCACTCACACAGTTTGGAGAGCTGTAGTGCATTGTGCAGCCTGGGGCAAAAGAGTGTACACCACTCATTAAAACCACAGAGACGATTAACTAAAATATTCAACGTTATACAATAGTAATTGCTCAAGGCAGGCACAACCATTTCCCTTACTTTAATTCATTATCATGCTACATCATCAATTATATATTCACCTGAGTTGGTATTGCAATGAATGCATTATTACTTATGTATACAGCATACAAATAATATATATTTGCGGTGGTTTACAGTGGATTCCAATGGTACTGAGGAGTAAAAACAAGATCAGGAAGTCAATAACCAACAAGGTCTTTTGGAGACCACAAGAGAGTAGAACAGAGACTGTTTATCAAATACTGTGTGTCATGTTTGTTTACCGAAAACCATGTTTACTGTAGATGAATGACACACATATCTGATGACACAAGTCTCCCAGGAATTGGTCTTAAATCTCGTCGGTAATGAATGGAAGAAAATGCACAAAATGTCTCACGGCTTAGGGAAACTGAGCCAAGTCGTTTTTTTATTGAATTGTGGAGAAAAAAAAAATGTCCTGCCATCCTACTCTCCTCTCGGAATCTTGAGGGTTTGATTCAGCTGAACCACATTAGTTATTTCATATCAGAACTCTGCCTCGTTACCTCTGGTAGCATCTTGGGAGCAATGTCCTACTGTGATGGGTTGTTCCTGAGTGGAGGAGGATAGCAGGGACCTGCCTGCCAGTCCTACATGTCTCTATCACAGCCACGTGTTAGCCACCGCCAGCTAATCCAGCTTTTATTAAAGGGGAATACATCACTGTCTGTCAGTGCTTTTTCTCTCTCTCTCTCTCTATATATATATATATATTATTTTGGATGTCACAAAATGAAAGATGGTACAATTGAGATTCAAAACCTAAAACGTGGAAAGAATGTTATTGTATATTTTATTTTTGTTACTATCTGTCAGTCCTTTGCTTCTCTATATCGTACAGTAGCTCTGTGTTAGCCACCGCCTCCTAATCCTGCTTTTATTAAAGGGGAATATGAAAGGAAACCATTTGAAACACGTCTAAGCCCTGCTGACAGGAGAGAATTTCATTACTGTGGCTCATGCTGAGCTGCAGGTACCAAGGAGTGTGTGTGTGTGTGTGTGTGTGTGTGTGTGTGTGTGTGTGTGTGTGTGTGTGTGTGGTGTGTGTGTGTGTGTGTGTGTGTGTGTGTGTGTGTAGTGTGTGTGCATGTGTGTGTGTGTGTGTGTGTGCAAGCATGCATGTGTGTTGGGGTGGAGTGCTCTTCTGACATTCTGTCAACTCTGAACTGCGCACTAACACACATGCTGCAGCACACAGACCTACAGAGTGTCAGAGCAATTCTGGCAGGGAGAAAGAGAGACAGAGACAGAGAGAGGGGGGGGCAGAGAGAGAGAGGGGGGACACAGAGAGAGAGGGGGGTGGCGGAGAGAGAGAGGGGGGGGGGGGGACAACAGAGACGCATACAGCTAAGTTTCCATCCGTTTGCATATCCAGGGAAGACAGGAACACATCTGATAAACAACAACAATAATAACGCTCTCTCTGTTCCTTGGACTCGGGATGCTGCTGTACATGAAACAGAAACACTTTCTCCATTCGAAAAAGTGTGGTTTAGTTTACTGTAGCGTTGTGTATTCAGCTCTATTTATCTGAGTTCAGAGACACCTGCCCCACCGACACACTGTGTTTGTGAGCTTAAGACACACACATGGGACTCTGGGTATACACTCCTCCGAAGGTACACACAGTGGTGACAGGTTCTCTCTTTATTCCATTTCCATGTCAAATGTGGGGCCATGGCATGAAGCTTTAGATGTACAGTAAATTCCTGAGGCAGCAAAAAATTGGATA
>NC_139660.1:18147789-18177789 GCF_951799395.1 Argentina silus | reverse complement strand
TCTGATGCCCCCTGACCTTATATGTTCCCATTAAAATGTGACCCAGGATGGACTGTTCAAATGTGTGTGTGTGTGTGTGTGTGTGTGTGTGTGTGTTTTCTTTCCTGCATGTATGTCTTTGTTAGTCCAAGGTAGACAGTGAGCAATGCTATTTGACATTTCTCCAGCAGGCTCTCATTACCGTGTGCTAAGAGTGTGAGAGAGTGTGTGTGTCTGTGTGTGTGTGTGTGTGTGTGTGTGTGTGTGCGCGTGTGCGTGACGCTGGACCCAGACAAACACAAGGGCGTGAAATGTGTTGTGATGCCTCATCTGTGGAGAGCTCATCTCTGGCTACAATAGAGGCAGCCTCTCTTTCTCAGACAAGCAGAGTGTCATTGTCCTACTGTGAGACTCTAGGGTGAGAAATGCTGAGCCGAACAACACTCCTCTGTCTACACGGACCAGAGACGACAGCCATTCACACAAGGAAGTGAAATATAGCACTAATAATACAGTATGAACAGAATGTGCAGAGCCGCTTTCATCTATTGATTCAATATTTATAAATAATTTAGCTTTTTGAACAATAGAATCAATTTTACCTACGTCTAGACAGTAGCTTGTGTTGCACTGAGAAAACAATGGAAAGGTACTGCACACACACGCGCACACTAAAGCACACACGCACGCACACACACACACATGCACACACACACACACATGCACACACACACACATGCACACACACACACACATGCACACACACACACACGCACACACGCACACGCACACGCACACACGCACACACGTCTGATTAGGAGAAGTTGATGCTCCTCTTGCCGTCTCCAGGGGCAACAGGAGTGAAATCCCCCTCTGAGGCTTGTGTGAATGTCGCTGGGAGGAGAGACACACACAAAAGACACACAATCTACCAGGAATTATTCTAATTCCGCTGCTGGAGGAGGTTTGCTGGTAATCGCTGTAGAGAGGGGCCCGGCACAGACAGACAGTCAGACAGACAGTGTGTGAGGGGACTGCAGGTAGTGGCAGCCTGCCTGCCTGAGATAGCAGAATGCTAACTTGTTTTTGCTCGGACCAGGCCTGGGGCCTGAGAGGGGACGGGGTCGGCTAAGCCTACGCTGGGCTATGCTAGGCTAGGTGGGGAGCCCAGGGGAGGTAGAGTGGATGTAGAGGGCAGATTGTTCTAGGGCTAGTCTCAAAGGAACACACAGCGGCAGCCGGGCTGACTGCTCATGAACATCTTGTTTAGTTTATCTTGTTCTTTTTGCCCTTCTCTCCAGACTCTCTTTTCTATTCTTCTCTGCTCTCCTCCCCTCCCCTGTCCTGTCCCCTCTTCCTCCCTGATCTCTCCTTTCTACTCCTGCCCCTCTCCCATCTCCTCTAATATCTCCTCTCCTCTTTCCTCTTCTCCCCTGATATTGCCTCTTCTCTCCTCTCCTCTGTGGCCCCTCTCCTCTCCCTGGACTCTCCTCTCCTCTTCCCTCTCCTGTAGTCTACCATCCTGTCCTTTTCTTTCCATTCTGTTCAATCCGTTCCCCTCTCCTCTCCTCCTCTCATCTCCTCTGTTGTGTTTTGATGTGGGGCTTGGGGAGGTGCTGTAGCAGCACTGGCATCTGCTGGAGAGTTTGGCATGAGGCCAGCGGGCATCGCTTTGGCAACCAGTTGTGCGGTTGGATTTATCTCCAACCTGTCAGCTGATGCCCTTTGTGGGTGCGAGACGAGTGGACACAGCCTCCTTGGCAACTCTCCCCCAGGTTGCCTGAACGGCCTGTTAAAACCCCTGGTGCTTTAAACGCTCCTTGAGCCAACCCCAGAAATGCCACCCAGCAGTCAGGCTTGGGACTGGAGCGTTAGGGGAACTGGGGGGGAGGGGGGGGGGCATTGACAGAGAGAGAGAGAGAGAGAGAGAGAGAGAGAGAGAGAGAGAGAGAGAGAGAGAGAGAGAGAGAGAGAGAGAGAGAGAGAGAGAGAAAGAGAGAGAGGGGGGGAAATAAGAGAGAGAGAGAGAGAAAGAGAGAGAGGACAGAAGATAGGGACAAGGCAATTAGAGGGATGGCTAGGTGGAGGAGGAGCTGAAAACATGGTCTCCTCCACGGCTGGCACAGTTAGAGAAGAGACAGAGGCACAGCCTTAGCATTCTGGTGAGCAGTATAGCTGTCATTGACCTTATTAAGGCTAGGGAAAACATAGCCAACCAAGTACCAGTGTCTAAGAGGTACAACAAGATCACCTCAATCAGGTCAATGGGATACATTATAGATCTGTTACCACTGAGGACAGCTCATTAAAAAGTAATTTCATCTCCATTGAGTATCACCACTAAATTTCCAATAGGCCGAATCTGTGCACAATCAATGGCGGACCAGCTTGTAAATGTCATAGTGTGTGTTGATCCCGAATGATCAGCAACTTATACTCGGCATGCAGCGCACAACGCGGCAGTAATCAATTGGCTACCATGATATAACCGTTCAGACAATTAGCTCCGTGACAAATCCGTAAGTGATCATTACTGACTGACTCTTCAAATTTCTTCACAATGAAGTAACATAATCCATTACAATGCAATTAGGTTAAATGGCGTTAAGAAATGGTTATTGGACCATTCATTTCCATTTTACCAACCAACAATATGTGTCATTATGAAAATATTGATATGCCCAGCCCGATAATAACCCAGAACTAAGCCACATGTGAAAACAGTTAACTTTCAGGAAAGTAATCAATACTAATTCCGTGCTACTTGGATCAATAGGCCTATGTGGTAGACTATGTCTATGTTGTGCTATCCCAAACGACCAAAACGTAAACATGTTACTTCAGCGGATCTTGTTGCAAAGATGTAACGGTACAAGCCACGTCTCCCATACACTGCACCCACTCAGCGGTGGCTCTGTGAACTCCATATCCACGTCTAATAACTCCAACTCCCCTCCCTATTCTGATGCATATTGGAACATCCCTGTCAGTGTCATCTCTTTGCAATGCCATGGATCGTATCATCATGTCCACATGTAGGACAGGTGTGACTGTACTTACGACAGTTCTCTTCGTCGCTGTTATCAGAGCAGTCGTCGTCATCATCGCATCTCCAGAGAGTGGGTATGCACCTTCCGTTCTTGCATTGAAACTGACCGGTTTCACAATCCGTATGGGTCCCTACGATTATAACAACATAAAAGCACATATCAATAGTCGCTCAGGTCGCAGGCAGCACAACACTGTAGATCTGCACGGGTGACATACTATATGTCAATAATAACACACGCTGGCACATTGTTTCATTGTTGCACTGTGACAACGAGGGTTAAATGTTTCTCTGATCCTCTGTCGTAACAAAATGTTTAGTAACCTGACACAATGTTACATACATTGTTTCTACTTCGTTGTTATATTGTTACATATCATGGGACAAA
The DNA here is from genome assembly GCF_951799395.1 of Argentina silus. Taxonomy (NCBI): domain Eukaryota; kingdom Metazoa; phylum Chordata; class Actinopteri; order Argentiniformes; family Argentinidae; genus Argentina; species Argentina silus. Next base: position 18,174,373 of record NC_139660.1, on the reverse strand, counting down.
CATGCTTTGAGAAGAGTAGAGATGCAAAACACTAGTCATTAAACACTAATGGGAATAATTTGAACCTTGAACCTCGACATAAGTCATAAAATATAGACTATATTGAATAGTTTCATTGGTGTCATATTTCATTTCATCAATATTGACACCTGCTGTTCAGGACAATTTACAACAGGGTTAGAATAACACATAACACATTAAATCCTATCATAAAATGAACACATTTGAACGCATTTCCATGTAGGCTATTATGAACAGTAGCCTCCAAAAAGCAACACTTTACTCCCCCACCTACACGTTGTGATCGAGCGGGTACACCTTCCGTATATCATTCATACACATGTCGGCTATACCTTCAGCGTATTGTCAACGGCAGCTGCGATATGTGACCATAGATCGGTGGTATTGTAGAATAGCAGAAGTATTGGCCGAGATCAGAGCTACGGGACATGAGCCGTAATAGTCCTTAGTGCTTGTTAACATTCATTCCCTGCAGTGATGATTATTGATAAGCAGTGCATACGGCCATACAGGCTACTTCTATAACGCCGCGCTTTATGCTTTCCCATTCACGCTTTGTAATGACACATTCCCTCTCCCACGATCAGAAAGACATATGTCCTACCTTGAGTGGAATGAAGCTCCATCAGTAACAAATGTAAAAGCATTAGCTTCCCGACTTCTGTCCACATCTTTAAAAGAGGATTTATGTAGTTGTGTTCATGCAAAAAAAATAGCCTACTGAACGAAGCCAGCCAGCGATTCCCTTTGCTTTGCAATGCCACTGTGCTGCTGTGCACTAGGCTTACTGCCTGCCTCAGTAGCAATTTGAATCAGTGACGCTTATGGGCGGGATTCTGCCTGCGGTAACGTAGTGAAACTGAGAACATCTAACTCATATCACTCCATACAGCTGGCGAAGTGACCTAGCATCTTCAAAGTATTATAGTATAAATAATTTGATAAAGGATGGTATGTTCCCTAAAGAAATATATCGACGCACAACCACTGCCTATATGAGATTTCAAGTTTTTCTACAGTCTGGGCTGGATAGATATGCATTGCACTGAATTTGGGATTAATTATTGAAATCTCTCACAACAAAAAGTATGTAGCGTAATGGAATCCAAACCCAGTGGTACCGAAGGTAACAATGAGAGCAGCCAAATAATGTCCGTTCACTCCTGCTGATACAAAATTGAACTTTGATACAGTGCAAGCACATGACATGAGTCTGCATATGATTTAACAACAAACACACTTCAACAATTTATCTCTAGAATTCAATGTATTTATTTGCATAGCATTCTCTAATTGATTCAACCTGGGGTATCAGCCCATATGGAGTGTGTAGAGTAGTCTCTATATATTCTAATCAGTGGAGTCTGGTGGAGGTAGGAATTGGAGGACAGGCCAAAGGACATGGGATGGAATGAGGAACGGTATCAAACACACGTGTTTGATACCGTTCCTCATTCCGTTCCATGTGTTACGAAGAGCTTGTCCTCCGATTTCTACCTCCACCAGCCTCCACTGATTCTGATGTAAGGATCAGGCCAGCCTGGGGCCTTGATATGAATTGGAGCAGAAGGGCAAGACTTGAAGTTCCTTAATCTCCAGCATAGTTGTGAGATCAACCGGAAGAATCTGAAATAGGTCTCATTGTGGACTCATCTTACATAAATAAATATACAGTAGATGCTCATAAACAGTTTTAAAAAAAAAAAAACAATATTAAGGACACACATGTCATCTTCATTACACACCAGGGGAGGCTGGTGGAGGGAGAAAACAGAGGACGGGCTCATTGTAATGCATGGAATGGAATGAGGAATGGTATCAAACACACGTATGTGATACCATTCCTCATTCCTTTCCATGCATTACAATGACCCTGTCCTCCTATTTCTACCTCTACCAGCCTCCCCTACTCCACACAATCACCTGCACTACACATATTGATAGACCAATGTGTGAGGTGAATATGTGCACAGTACTAGAATTGTGCTAATAGTGTGCTTGTTATGCCTTTTCTCCAGACTTCAGTGATTTGTTCCCCTTGAGGTCAATGTTGAAATTGCATTTATCCCTGTCTGTGCTGATCCTGTTCATCTTCCCCATGTTGCTCCAGGCCAGTTGTGTAGTCAGCTGGGGCAGGAGACAGTGACTGACATCACCAGGGACCTCCAGACCTCTGGACCTGCCCAATGATTATTTCCCCCCGCTCCCAGTCCTTTCTCTACCCACGCTGTCACTACTCTGTGGCCTTTCCCGGCTCAAGACGGATGACAACGTCTGCAGCCAACAGGCCGGTGGTCAGCACATTCTCTGCCTTTACAGGGGCGAGGGGGGGAGATGGTTGGGGGGGGGGGGGGGGGGGATTGAGCACAGGAGTCACTGCCAAGCCTGTGACCCAAAAACAGGAGAGATGTCTAGTCGATACTTGGCCGAGCGCCCACTGCTCATTGTTGAGACGGAGGGGATTTGAACATCAGTGCTTCAAATGATACGGCAGAGGAAGGCGGTGTAGCATGAGTGCACCCGGCAAGGAAGCTAAGACACAGCTGGAGCTGTCAAAACCGCCGTTTCAAACAAACACACAGCAGAGCCGCATAAATTCCTAAAAAAGGGACCCTGGCAAAACTGATAAACGAAACCCACAGAATCTCCATTTCCACAGCAGTGATGTGGATGCCTCGGGCACATTCTAATATGGTTGCCAGATCACTCTTCCCAATGGACTGTGATGAGTCGTGGTAAATGAACCATATCCTTTCTTTCCAACCATATCCTTGTTTTTCAGAAGAAATAATCTCACAAAATCAAAAAAAAAAACTATTTTACATCTTATTTTATAAATGTGAGATGCCGGAATATATTTCTCTCTTCATCCTGGCTGGCATAGATATACAGTAATGCTGCTTGTGCTGTGTGCATCCTATTACCATGCTGCAAAGAAACCAGCCTTCTGGAGGCCTACAATAGCTACATCTCCATCAGTGAGTTCTCTCTGTCACTCATCTGTCGGCATAACTGTCATATTTCAGCTTCACCACATCAATGGCTCAGGGACTCTGTGGCTCAGTGGATACAGAGAGCAGTCTGACTGTTTAGAAGTCTGACTGTTGAGAAACAGATGGGCATAGAGAGACAAGGGTAGAAACACAGAAGTAAAGTCGATGTATGTTGATGGCTATTTTGAATGACTGTACAATAAACAAGTGGAAAAACAGTGTTGATGATTGTGTATCGATGGCCTTCGTAGCTACGTATGGTATTTAGCTACTCAAGCACTTTTTGGTTGCTGTATACTATACATACATTGACACACAGACACACACACACACACACACACACACACACTCACCACACACATGCACACACACACACACACACACACACACACACACACACACACACACACACACACACACACAGTTATACACTTACATGCCCTGGCAGAATTCTTCTCAAGGTGGCTCAGTAATCTGATTAAATGTTTTGGGATTACCCAGCGTTAAAACTACACCAGTTAGGGACTCAGTGTTATGCCCATGAAATGCCCTCTGTTGCTTGGTACAAAGGGCATCTCCAACGCTCCTGTATTTACAATATGGATAATCTCTCCAGCTTTAGTGCCCCAACACATGAGGTTTCTGAAATGGGGAGCTTTGTTAAATGCCTGCTAAATCTGTTTACTCCACCCAAACAAAGCTGAGGCTATACCGCCGAAAAGCAATCGGAGCGATCATTCATTATAACCAATTCATGAAAAAAGTTCTCTGTTAAAATGAAAGCACATTTCTCTCGCCTCAACTTTATTTTCTTTATTTTTTTTAAAGATAATGCAGAGCAAAAAAAACAAAACAACACCCACCACATTTGTTATGTTTTTCTCCCTCCTTCCCTATCTCACAAGCATCTGAGCCAATTTCACACTCAAGCTCTCTCCTGTTCAAATTAAATACAGAATGCATCCTATTGTCTGCCTGCCAAATGCCCTGTTTGGATGGCGTTCTCCTCCTCCTCCTCTTCCTCCTCCTCCTCCTCCTCTTACATCAGTATTCCTCAGACATGCCCTGCTGGGCTGCACCTATACATTTGGTTAAAGAGCGACTGGCATTGCTTATTCAGTTTGGTCCTCTCTGGCGGACGGAGATACTGTTGAGCCAGATGGGGGGGGGGGGGGGGGGTGAGGGAGTGGAAGGTGACATGTGTTGTGTGTGTGTCCTGGGAGTGTGTGCTTGTGTGTGTGTGTGTGTGTGTGTGTGTATGCGTGCGTGTGTGTGTGTGTGTGTGTGCGTGTGTGTGTGTGTATGCGTGCATGCGTGCGTGTGTGCGTGTGTGTGTGTGTGTGTGTGTCTGTGTGTCTGTGTGTGTGTGTGTGTGTGCGTGTGTGTGCGTGCGTGTGTACATGAGAGAGAGAGAGAGAGAGAGAGAGAGAAGGGCCAGCTCCTTAGGAGGGTAGAGGTGGGAGATCACAGGAGGGGCAGTCTGCCATCGATGCATAAGCCTGGGGAGGGGAGTGGGAGGGAGTGGATTACGGTCATGTCCCTGTCAGATGTTCTCAGGGCTTGTCCCAGTTTACCAGAGATTGACTCAAACATCCCATGTCATGTCCAACATCACTTTGATAACTCCTTTCAGATGTCGCGTTTGATCTGGAGTCACATGTGCTTGCAGACCAGGGCACCGTGCAGAAGGACTTAGTTATGTTTCAGGATAAGGTGATTGGACCGTGATAACCAGCTAAGCTATTATAGGGAAATTACACTACCTATCTCCCGCCCTAGACTAAAGACCCATCTTTTTAGGTTGGCTTCTCCTCCTCAGACCTCTCCACTCCCACCCCCACCCCCACCCCCTGTTGTACTTTACATTACATCCACTGCACATTTACATACAGTACATGAACATACATTATTTATTTATAACGTGTTTTCTTCCTTTCTCTAGCACTGTGACTGCCGATGGCACTTGTTCTTATCAAAGGTTTTTACTTACGATGACTGATGTATAGTAGTCATTTACTTAGACAAATGTACTTATGCTATGTCACTTTGGATAAAAGTGTCAGCTAAATGACTTAAATGTAAACATGTAAATTGAAGTGTGGTATCAGTTCTAAGAGGAGGGTGAGAAATAGATTAATATGTAACTTAGTAGACTAATATGGTGCTATTGTGATGAGCAAGGCTCAGTCACTCACTCTCTCTCTCTCTCTCTCTCTCTCTCTCTCACCTCCACTTCTCATTCTGTAACGGCCTCTTCTTGCCGGCCCAATCATCATAATAATGCAACATGATAATGTACTCGTCTAAATGCAAATCATGAATGGCGTCTCTGATGATTTCCTCAACACACTGGGTCTAATTTTCCTCCTCCCCGGGTTAACCGTTTACTATACCGGTCTTTAAGGTGGCATTAGGACTTTAGTTTAGTGAGATCTATTTAGAGTGCAGCAACAACATACAACAATGGAGATTAGATGTCGGCTAAGAATGACGATGACACTGATCACTTCAGTTAAGCAGAATTAAGATCAGGGAGAATTTAAGCTCTGATTCATGGTGTAATATCCTTGTCCAATCAGTGAACGGCACCAATGAGGAAGGAGGAAGAAGGAAGAGGGAGAACAATACAATGTTGCTGTTGCTGTTGCTGTTGCTGTTGCTGTTGCTGTTGCTGTTGTCGCCATAGATCATCAAGTTCTTCTCAGAAACCCCTCGAAGGTTTGTTGACTCTGCCACAGCTGTTGTAATGATTAAAATCCATTACACAATCACCTTGAGGTGGGCTGTCTGTAAAATGAGAGAATCAGGCGTCACAATGGCACCGTCTGCCGCTGTGCTGCAGTGGAGCAGTGGCACAGCGGGCACCGAGTCCAGCCACAACAAAAACCCAGGCAAACCCCATAAATAAAACCTGAGTACCTTGGCCTTTACCATGCCGTCCATCAGTGGAAACCGGTGGAGGTAGAAAATCGAGGACAGGCTCATTGAAATGGATACCATTCCTTATTCCATTCCATGCATTACAATGAGCCCCTCCTTTGATTTCTATCTCTACCAGCCTCCCCTGCTGCACCATAACCGACTACTACAACAGCCATCATAACTGTTACTTCCTTATGGAAAACCTTCATGAATATTAGAAGGTGTTTAATTGAAATGTTTGCGTGGTGGAGTGAAGGGAACAGCAGTGTTGCTGGTGGGGGACAATGAAAAGGGCCAAGTCTGACCTGAGCAGCTCAGGAGGGAGTAATGATTCATCTGCAATGGGACTGGGAGAGGGAATCAGAATGTGCCTCTACAGGAATGAAAGAGAGTGAGAGAGAGAGAGAGAGTCGCTGACTCAGCTCCCTGTATAAAAGTGAGTGATGTCACTCCGCCTACTGTAGTCTTGCGTGTGTGTGTGTGTGTGTGTGTGTGTGTGTGTGTGTGTGTGTGTGTGTGTGTGTGTGTGTGTGTGTGTGTGTGTGTGTGTATGTGTGTGTGTGTGTATGTGTGTGTGCGTGCGTGTGTTTGTTTGTGCTTGCATGTTTGTAAGAAATGGTGGTGACAAGAAAGGGAGAGTATTTGTATGTGTGTGTGCGTGTGCGTGTGTGTGTGTGTGTGTGTGTGTGTGTGTGTGTGTGTGTGCGTGTGTGTATGTGTGTGTGTGTGTGTGCATGTGTTTGTTTGTGCTTGCATGTTTGTAAGAAATGGTGGTGACAAGAAAGGGAGAGTATTTGTATGTGTGTGTGCGTGTGCGTGTGCGTGTGTGTGTGTGTGTGTGTGTGTGTGTGTGTGTGTGTGTGTGTGTGTGTGTGTGTGTGTGCGTGTGTGTATGTGCGTGTGTGTGTGTGTATGTGTGTGTGTGTGCGTGTGTTTGTTTGTGCTTGCATGTTTGTAAGAAATGGTGGTGAAAAGAAAGGGAGAGTATTTGTATGTGTGTGTGTGTGTGTGTGTGTGTGTGTGTGTGTGTGTGTGCGTGTGTGTGTGTGTGCGTGTGTGTATGTGTGTGTGTGTGTGTGTGTGTGTGTGTGTGTGTGTGTCTGTGTGTGTGTGTGTATGTGTGTGTGTATGTGTGTGTGTGTGTGTGTGCGTGTGTTTGTTTGTGCTTGCATGTTTGTAAGAAATGGTGGTGAAAAGAAAGGGAGAGTATTTGTATGTGTGTGTGCAAGTGGGTAAGAGGGTGTGAGGAATGAGGAATGAGGTGGTTGTGGTGAATGAGGTGTGTGGGGTGAATGAGGTGTGTGGGGTGAAGGACATCGGGGTGGATGCATGAAGCAGGTCCGAGGGTCATTTCTCCAGGAAAGCACTGAGGGCCGGGAGGTGAACAGGGAGGGGTGAATGGGCAAGTGAATGGGGGGGGGTTGACCTGGGACATAGTCAGCTCTCCACAGGGTATCAGTATTACGGTGGTATCACTCCCAAACAACCAGAGGGATTAAGTGTAAGGATTTACAGAGAATGGGGTTTGTATCTGATCCTTAGATTGAATCCCCCCCCCCACTGCTCTTCATGATAGGATGACCACTGCCACATGGCTCATGTTCTTAGCCGGGACAGAGGCCATTAAAATGGGTCAAGAGAGAATCTTTCCCAAGACTCCCATCCTTTGTGAACTGTTTAAACTCCAGTGGGATGCCTTAAATCAGGACCATCGGTCCTGGGAACAGAATGTACTCTAGAATCACTCTATCGCCACAGTAAAGGGTATTAGCATTATTTTCCAATGTTTTACAGTAGTACATTTGTTGGCAACATTTCAGAGAGTTGGGTTACTACACAGATTAATCCTTGTCCAATGTTCCCTGGTACAAAATCCTGGACACTGACGATATAGAAGGCATCACCACCGCTTATTTTTAATTTTGTCATATTTTTTTTCGAAATTTTGATAGTAGCAGAAGTCGTTCCCTGGGGCTATTTGTGGTACTCATGCGTTGCAGCTCACACTAAATTAATGACACACATTTCTTCATGATCACAGAGCAGACTGTGATTCGACGGGGGAATCTCCAACACTTCCTCCAGGCTTCTAACAGACCAGGCCTCCAGAGACAGCTTGAACCTTCGACCCCCAAACCCCTTCTCTGTGCCTGAACAGAAACCTTCCTCAAGAATCAACAATACCACATGCTGTTTGAGGTTCCAGCAGTGTGTGGTTGCTCCTACACACATGGGATGGGTGCCACTTTTTATTTTCATTTACATTTTTTTTAAAATGGGGAAGCATTGGGCTTAGAATAGGAAGTCTAGCCGGGTAGATAGTAACAACCAGTAAGATAACCTATAGTATGCAAACCTCAAAACACACCTAAATGACATACAACTGAGAAGTAATACTGTTAGAAAAACAAACAGAAGCCATTCATAATCAGCCCCAGTCTGAAAATCCCTATGCTCAGGCAGGTTCTTTCAGTATCTCTACAGTACATTGGCAGTCAGCAACTCTAATTGTGCACACACCCCACATAGAGAGGGGAGGGGCCCCCTACACCTGCCATTACACAGAGTCCCACCAGGGGGACTGGTGGTGGGGGGTGGGATCGGCGGAAGGCTTGTTTGTGTTAGCTACCCTCAATTTAACTCTAGATATTCACTGTGTTGTTTACATGTACAGATGCTGCTGCATTTGTTCTAGAATACTAATAAGTCGGCCCAGCAGGCATCCAGGATGTGGTAATGATATAATGTATCCCAGGGTGCACCTGGGCATGTCCTTGTCCCTCTCTCTGTGAGCCGCCGATGCCTCACATTACAGGCCTGCCAACACCACACATCCATCAGGCTTATCTCATGATAAACGCCACATCATGCTGACAGTGATTTATATGACTTCTCATGCACTGCCGGGCATGCATAACACACACACACTGCATGCAAATAAACATGTCTGCCGACATTGTAGCGGCTCCCTCTCGATCTCCTGCCATCCTCTCCTTCTTTCACAGTTGCCCACCATGCACGAAAGGTACCTTGAAATGATTCACGACTCCAGCCAGATCCGCCAGGTGCCAAACCTCTCCTTCACAGGCCCTCTGTGTGTCTGTGGATCTCCCAACACCTCAAGTAGGCAACGTGTGGAGCCAGCAAGCACTAGCATGACTATACCGGGACACCTAGCCAACTTCATCGCCGCGGAAAAGTGGATTAAGTACAGGAGATCTGTATATAGCTGTATCAAATCTGATATCAAAAGGCTGGCTGGCTGACGTTTGGGGACCTTCAGATCGCGTTTCATATCTCCATGATTTAATAGACTGAAATTTGTGAAAATGGGCCAATGTTTCCGCTTGTTCACAAAACAGAGAGAGAGAGAGAGAGAGAGAGAGAGAGAGAGAGAGAGAGCATGTCTGGCAGTTTGCCTGAGAATGATACACAACCAGGAATACCTCTCTATTTTATCCACTACCTCCCTCCCTCCGTCTCTCCCTTCCTCCCTCCCTCCCTCCTTCCCTCCCTCCCTGCTTTATTTACACCCTGATGGATCTTTGCCCTGTAATAAGACCTGTAGAGAAACACAAAGCGGAAGATCAGATAACAGGTGAGTAACGATGAATCCCTCTACTAAAGGATCCCCTGGTCCCTGGCTCTACCTGGAATGAAACCTGCATCCATCTGTCTCTGTCACACTTTGTTTGGCCAAAGTAGGCACAACGAAACCACCTTTCTTCTAAATAAAGCACTTTTTTAAGAGATATACTGCCCCATGGGAGGTTGATGGAGCCAGAAATCGGAAGACAGGTTTAATACCATTCCTCATTCCATTCCATTCATTACAATGAGCCTGTACCAGCCTCCCCTGCCCCAGATATACCAGCACACCATATTCCCATTTATCCCCCCCCCCCAGCATCTAATTTGGCCCCAACAGAGATAGATCTGCTTGCATGGGGGTTAGGGAGTGGGATTGGGATTGGGATTGGGATTGGGATTGGGATTGGGATTGGGAGGGTTTATCCCCTGAATGGTACTCTGTGAACTCTACTGTACACGATGCCCATGCAGCCCAGTGTCCCACCACCCCTGTGCACCCTTTGGGTAAGTGATAAATGGGATGCTTGTGATGATCCCACTCTGACGTCACCCCATTAAAGTTGAGATTTTTTTTAACATATAAGGTAAGGGTTAATGTTAGTTAGGTTTAGGTAAGGGTTTTGGTTAGGGTTAGGATTAGGGTAAGGTAAGGTAAGGGGAAGTGAAAGAGGAAGGGGAATGGCTAGGGTTGGGGTTAGGGTCGTCCCAAGGATCCCACTTAGCATCTCTCACACTGTTTGTCTGGCCAGGATGTGAACAGTCAGGGCTGCATGGGTGTAATCTTCACGGGGAGAAGGTTGCCTCCTGATTAGAACACAGGGTCGGGAGAGGAGGACACTCCCATCAGGATGTGATGTCAGCTCCCTGCTGTGAGGAGGTGGATTCTTAATCAACACAACGGTACACAGCCGTACGCCCGGATACACAACTTGAACTCCCGGAGAGCTGGGGTGGGATTTCAGGCCGGGGTGCACCTAACAAACTACAGAGGGGAGGAGGGGAGGAGGGGTGGAGCGGTAGGGGGTAGACAGTGTGAGAGAGAGAGAGAGAGAGAGAGAGAGAGAGAGAGAGAGAGAGAGAGCAAGAGAGAGAGAGAGAGAGAGAGAGAGAGAGAGAGAGCGAACATCAATTAAGGACCCAGGCAGCGTTCCAAGGGTTGTAGGACTGCGCCCCCTATAAGCCGTGGTGTCCCTCAGACAGCAACACAGGAAATTACGGGGCACGGAGTCAGCTAGCAGCCAGGGTGTTCTAATTCTGATCTGCTCTGCTCTGCCCTTGCTTCTCCCTGCCCCACTGGGGTTAAAAAAATCATGTCTCTGCTCATGGGATGAGAGAGAGGATTTATGGCTGGGGCCCAGGCACAGATCCAGGTCTGCTACTCTGATCTCCTAGCCCCAATCACACGGAAGCTACGCTGGGAACATGCTCCTCAGAATTGAAGCGATGGGACTTTTAAATGACATTGGTTTCACTCATCCACCCTCCTCCTCCCACTGACTAGCCTCCTAGTACTGCTGTGCTGTTGTGGATGACATCATCATCATCCACGGAGGAGGAGCAGGATCAACCTACGGAGGGGGGAGAGGAGGAGTCGTGTGATTAATTATCTGTGGTGCGTTTACACTCGTTTGGTTGATTGGCTTCACTGATTGCTCGGTTTCTCAGCGCTGCCTTAGCAAAGTCCCAAAGTCCTCTGGCAGATGGCATCACGACTCCAGTACTGGGTCACATGACTGTGTTGGGATAAAGCCTGTGAACCAGAAGCGGACAGGATCATGTTGACATCAACATGCCCTAGGAAAGACATGTGCAAAATGCATGTAATGACTGACGTTTTAGTCAAGAGACCTTTTTCAGTGGGCGCAAAACAAACCCAACAAACCCCCCAACTGAATCTGGAAAAATGTGGGTTGTAAAAATATCATATGAATGAAATCTTATTATAGGTCTGCATTCAAATTCATGTTACCTCTTTCAAATCTGTGTAAGGGTAGTAGCAGAGCAAAGTGTGACATATCTCTCTCCATTTTCATAGTAGTCACAGTTATTTGCATTCAGAGACGGGGAAGAACCATCAGCTATTTCACAGTCAGAGTCATCAGAGTCATCTTCAATCAAAAGGCTCATCAAAAGAGAGAGGGGGAGGGAGAGTACAGAGAGAGAGAGAGAAAAGGAGAGAGAGAGAGAGAGAGAAGAGAGAAAAAGAGAGAGAGGGAGAGGGAGAGACAGATGTGTGAGAGAAGAGTATGCGTCGGTAGGAAGTCATTACAGTGAGAGAGAGGATGCTGTAAAACTCCTTATTATGCCTTAACATCAGAACAGGAGAAGATAGAGAGAGCTTAAGCCTATTCTAAACTAGCCGGGACCCAGCCTCCCAATGAATGAGCGGTTTAGAAGGAAACAATTACTCTGAGAACAAACTGCCTCGGTTTAAAGGTTATCTGCTTATAATGAAGCCATTCCCTTTTCTTCCTCAGAATCTGGCTGGAAAAACACCAAATCAGCACTCTCTTCCTACCTTTCTGTTTAATGGGGGGGGGGAGGGGGAGAGAGAGAAGAGGAGAAGAGGAGAATGAAGGAGGAACTGAGAAATGTTGGAGGTATGTGTGTGTGTGTGCGTGTGGTGTGTGTGCGTGTGTGTGTGTGTGTGTGTGTGTGTGTGTGTGTGTGTGTGTGTTTGCGCGTGTGGTATGTGTGCGTGTGGTGTGTGTGCGTGTGTGTGTGTGTGTGTGTGTGTGTGTGTTTGCGCATGTGGTGTGTGTGCGTGTGGTGTGTGTGCGTGTGTGTGTGTGTGTGTGTGTGTGTGTGTGTGTGTTTGCACGTGTGGTGTGTGTGTGTGTGGTGTGTGTGCGTGTGTGTGTGTGTGTGTGTGTGTGTGTGTGTGTGTGTGTGTGTGTGTGTGTTTGCGCGTGTGGTGTGTGTGCGTGTGGTGTGTGTGCGTGTGTGTGTGTGTGTGTGTGTGTGTATGTGTGTGTCCAACTTTGGGCAGAGGTTGTGGGAATCCTCTTAAAGGAAAATATGGCCTTTTTGTGCAATTCACACAACATAGTTCAAACTTTTTTCTTGCTAAATACTTGGGACATAAACATATGGGATGCCATAGACATAAACCGTTATGCCCAGAGGACATCCTCGTAATACAAAGGCTACAGTATATCTGGGTTAAGAAGTCGCAGGCAGGGCTACCTCATCACAAGGTTGGGATTCCAAATCACCTCCACTACAGAACTGTACATGATCCACATAAGTCAAACACAGTCACAGTAATAAAGCATGAAATGAACTGTCTGTAGGGAGAACACAGAGATAGAAGTCATTAGGTTAGGATCATAATTCTACCTGCAGGCCAAAACAGGATTGGATTGGTAGATAGTACTTAAAGAGATTTCATCAAGCAAATATAAACACAGAAAGTCCATGTACTGGCTTTGGGGGGGAGATAGAGCTCTGAACGCAAACAAAGAAGATTATTGAGGAGTAAAGAACAAAGGTAGAGCCAGGATAAAGAGAGCAGGACATGAAAATGAATTTAATTTGTAGATAACAAAACTGAACCCATGCTCAGCAGTAATTGAACATGAATATGAAGGGCATATCAACGAATGGTAATACAGGGGATGGAGTGCTAAACACACACACACATGCACAGCACATGCACCAACAAAACCACATTCATGCACGTATACATACACACACACACGCACATGCACACACGCAAATACACGGGCACGCATACACACACACACACATACACACACACACACACACACACACACACACACACACACACACACACACATCCTCTCTCTCCCCTCATCCCAGCCATCCCAGACTGTTATGGTGGTTAGAGGCCATGCACTTGCCTCTCTCCGCTTCTCACACACAAACACACACGCACGCACACACACACACACACACACACACACACACACACACACACACACACACACACACACACACACACACACACACACACACACACACACACACACACACACACACGTCATCTCCCGGGCTGTTATGGTAGTTATAGGCCATGCGCTTGCCTCTCTCTCCGCTCCGCTGAGATTCCCTTTGCCCTCTCCTCACAGTGCTGGAGGCCTCATTAGCAGTACAGGCACACTGCACCTTTGTCTCATCTAAAAATACCCCCCCCCCACCTCCCCCCTTGTCTGCCCACCATCGACAAACTGAGAGGAGAGGACGCCCACCCCCTTGTCTGAGCAACCAGCAGCATCCTCTCAGCCTCTGTGGTACTAGGTGTAGGCCTTCAGTGGCTGCTATTTTGCTGTTCCGGTGGTTGTTGTTGCTGTTTTTTTTAGGCTTTCCTTTTGAGGAGCTCAAAGACGTATTTATCTGTACCCCTGCTCTCTTTAGATTAATGGCCAATGCTGCCATGCATATGGTAAAGATAATGTTTGCCAAGAGTCTCAAAGCAAAGGAAGGCTTTATTGCTGCCTCTGTAGAGAAAAAGGGGGAAAGAGAGAGAGAGAGAGAGAGAGAGAGAGAGAGAGAGAGAGAGAGAGAGAGAGAGCGAAAGAACGGAGAGCTTGTTTTTGTGTTTCAGATAGAGATTACACAGTGCATGCCAGCTATCTTAAAAGGACTCAAACACATATGCAGTGAACACAAAGCACTCAGCTGGCTACAGAAACAAAGGCAAACTCTTTAATACAAGAGCCATCAGAGCTCAGTCTGACAAGGCCCTCCTTCGAGACTGGAAGAACGCATGTATGCAGGTTGTCTAGAAACAGGAGCCAGGGTGCTGTGTCACCATGAGTGAGGAGCATCTCAAGACATGCAATCATAGCCAAAACATAACCTCTCTCTCTCTCTCTGTCTCTCTCTCCCCGTCTCTCACACACACACACACACACACACACACACACACACACACACACACACACACACACACACACACACACACACACACACACACACACACACACACACACACACACACACACACAGGCCAATAAGGGCTAATCCAATTAGAGGACAAAAAGGCTTGTGGTTTGGAGGTCCTCTAAGATCTGACTTTCCCATCTGACCTTCCCAGGATATCCTGGTCCCCCCTCCTGACTGATCTAATCTAGTGCTCTGATCACAGGAATGGAAGAATAATCAAGAATTGATTTAATGAAATGGGACCGCTGCTTCACTCAGATAAATCCTTATGTGTCTTCTGTGCTGTGGAACACCTGAGAATAAGAAAAGGATATTCTTAAAGTGGATTAAAATTGGAAGTGAGTATTTTCCCTGATATAAAAGGGCTTAGTCAGCCCAAACAGAGCTGGATTTTGACTCAGGCCTTCATCAAACCAGCAGAGCTGCTTTTCATTTGCATGCTGTTGTGCCCTTTCCTCTCCTCATCCATAAACATGGGGTCTGTTTGCAAAGCAACAAGGTTAAGGGCATGACACAGAGATAGATTCAGAGAGGCAGGTCAACATCACCGTGTTTATAAAGGGCCAGAGATTCATTGCTCAAGACAGTTTGACTACCATTATAGAAACATCCATCTGGAATACTGAAGTCACAGCAGCTCCATTTTGAGAGGGACTTTTAACAGTGGAACACAACTAGTGCAGAAGCTTGTTCTTCTTATCCTGTTAGAAAGGTATAGGAGACTATCCTATCGTCATTCCCCTCCATAACAGTGCTGGCTAAACAAACGATAAATCATCGCCGATGATGATTTTATCAGTTGACACGTCTGACAATTTTTTAACGCAAGCCTCTCATTGTGTTCACAGTGATGCCTCAACAGACCATGATGCTGTCAGACAGTCGGTCAGGTTGTGAACGCGTACCGAGCCTCTGGACCTTGTCTCTATCTCAGGCCACAGGGGCTGCTCAACGTCAGAACTGGAGACCCATGAGTCTATAACAGGGCGGTTATAAAACGCTATCAATGAGCAGACACTGTACCAGGGGACGTGTGGAGGGGCCAGCACTCTCACCCTTTGACCCTGGGAAAGCTTAATGAAGGAGTATAAGTCACAGAGAGAGAGGGAAAGTGAAAGGCTGATGCACGGGGATGACAGGTAATGGATGGATAAAGAAGACCTCATTGGTACACTCGTCTACCGGCTCCCTCTTGTGCCATCCATCACTCATCGGACACGCAGCCCTGAGACGCCGCACTGTCAACGCCCCCCTCACAGATTAACAAGATTGAGGACGGAGGGAGGGATGGATGGATGAGAGAGAGAGAGAGAGAGAGATGAGAGAGAGAGAGAGAGAGAGAGAGAGGCTGGGGTGATGGTTGAAATGGAAGAGTGAAGGTGAGGGTAAAGCAAGGAGAGAGAGAGAGAGAGAGAGTGTGAGTGTGAAGTAGAGGAGGAGAGAAAATGACAAAGAGTGAAAATGGTTGAGAATGAGAGTGAATATGAAGCAATCGACCGCTCTAGCCCTTCAGAAACATGAAGAATGACACGGAGGAGTTATCTACTGGCCCAATCGAACAGAACATAGATGGGTTAGTGGGTAATGTTGCCACCGCAGGCTTCTTAATGCTGCCCAAGTCTTCTGCAGGAGAAAGGCAGGTGGTTCTCCTTTCTCTCTTTTCTCTAATTGAGTAAAGACATTTCAGATGAATGGGACGCAGACACTCTTATTCTATAATTACAAATGAATAGTGAAGGGGCTGTCTTAGTGGTTAATTAAAGAGCCTGCATTCACAAAACATTAATTGACATTCTCCAGAGTAACTCTATATTCTCAGCTGAAGCTAATCAACATAACTGCAGAAATAGAATAAACAGCTGCCAAAATACTCATTCACAATAGTAATTATTATTTTTGGCTGGGCGCAAAGCAACGCTATTGTCAAACGCATGCACGTTGGCAATTTCTGCTTGTAATAGTTGGCACTACAGTATTTTCATATCATTGGCCATTTATCAGTCACGACTTGCTTGCACTGGGAGAGGTGATGTTATTTAAGGTGTGTCTTTCAAAACATGCGCCAAATTGCTAGTTTAAGGCAGCGCGATCGGGGACATTTAAGACCCAACAAAACCACTTTTATTGTAAAGCCTATTTTGTTTATTAAAGGACATGCTGCATCTTGAAAAGCCGCCCACCACTTGAGTTGTGGAAGGAAAACATCACATCTTTAACTAAAACACAAAGGCTGGCCTACTTTTTGCTAAGGTGTGTCGATGTGATAAATTCTGCCCACAAAGGCTTTCAATTCAATCGAAACTTTGTATAATTGATTTGCATACACTTCAAACAGATATACATCCTGTACCCACCAGTTTCTTTATTTTATTTTTTAAAATAAATAAACTTTTATTGCGTCGCTCAGTTATGTATAGAGCCATGTCATCATGGAATGCTCTTGGAAAGGTTTTTCTTTGCTGCACCTGACCATATTAGTACAGTAGTACAGTTGAGCATGCCCATCTTCACAACAACTTTGTCAATATGACTTGACCATGATAACTGACCATCCAACGTTACTCTCAGTCTAAGTTCCGCTTTTTAAACTTGCTCTATGGTCACACCCTTTATGCACAACTTCAGTTGAGGTTTAGTTTCAAGAGCATGTTTTGAACCGAATACAATGCTTTTGGTTTTTAGATGTATTTAAGACCAGATTATTGTTAGTCGCCCATCCTGATACTAACTGTTACTCCTTATTTAGACTCTCAGTGAGCTGGGCTGTAGGCTAACATGTACATGTACATAGTAACTCTGTAATAATCATAGTAATACTACTCCGTAGTATCCGTGGTATAAGACACACTTACTCAACCCAATATTATGTGATTTAATGACGGTGAGAAAATAAAATGGCTCTTTGATAACAGCATTTGTGCAATTGCAGAATATCTTCACATGGCATCGAGTAGAAGAGAATAAGTGACATATGATTATTTAAGGTTACTGATACTTGATATATTAATCATGCTATACTGCACTTGTATATACTGCCCTAATCACATTATTGGTATTTCTTTTCTTTATTATGTAGTTAACACGTTATAATAACATTAATTTATAAGCTGTTTATAAACCATTCATAAATAATGAACTCAACACATAATTGTTCCACAGTTATAAATGTTATTAAATGCTTAGTAAATTATTAAACCATATTCATAACTACTTACAAATTATTTACACATGTATTAACTTGCAGATTTTTAACTGTTTATGAATAATTTCTACAACATTAACACATGTCCATGTGTTTAGATTAACTTAGTTTGCTTAATGATTTGCTAATATAGATTTATAAATATGACTTAAATGTTTACCCAAGTGTTTCTCATGTGTTACAAATAGTTATGTAAATGCAAACATGAATCATGACTTAATCGTTTGTAGATTGGTTGTTGGAAATACACCCAACCAACTGCTGTTCGCAAAACTGAGTGGGCACGACATTCCAACTTACAGTACTCATCCCTCGTGACACCGGGCCCTCAACAACTGTGTTTGGGTTGTTAAAATAGAGCCCAATGTTTCTGTTTTAATCAACAGAATGTGTGTACCAACACACACATATCTAAACTCTGATGTTAATCTTGTCTCAAATAAGGGGAAACACCACAGACACAAAACCAAAAACCAAACGAACCACTGGAAAAGGAGCAAGAGATCAGCATTTCTGTTTGTGCCGAATTAGGAGCATAACAATGATTCATATCTGCCCTACGGTTATTGTGTGTCCATCCGTCAGAACAGGTGACACTCAGCAGAACCTGCCGGTGTGTCTGTCCGTCCACTGTGGGGAAGTCCTGCAAAGGTCAGGGTGATGGGAAGAGCTGTGACCCTTGTGACCCCATGACAGGAGCACCCAGCAGGGTACCGCTAGTCCCACTCCACCCCTCCACCACTCCACCCCTCTGCTGTTCCACCCCTCTGCTGTTCCACCCCTCTACCGCTCCACCCCTCTACCGCTCCACCCCTCTACCGCTCCACCCTCCACACTCAGACAACAACAACAACAACCATCTAACATTTGACTCTTTATTCCCACTCAGCACTAGCAGTGGAGCACAGATAGCCGTGCCGTAATCTCGACCCTCCTGGTTGGCTAATTGTCAGCAGTTCTGGTCCGATGGAGGGGCTATGGGACACGTTGGGCTATTTCTACAAGGGTAATCCTCCAACAGATTACACAGCAGTTCAGGAGATAAGTTAACCAAAAGGGATTACACTTTAGAAACAAACCCTTTCATTTCGGTATAGTGAGGTTGTGGGGCTCAAAGGATAGGAGAATTAATTTCGGATGACCTGTTTAGTTCAATCTCTGTGTGTACACCACAGACAATTTTTTTTCTGTGAGGACAATGACCCCCGGGCAATGCACATCTGCACAATTATGTGCACACACACACACACACACACACAAACACAGTACACACACACACACACACACACACACACACACACACACACACACACACACACACAAACACAGTACACACACACACACACACACACACACACACACACACACACACACATGCAAGCAGGCACGCACACACACACACACACACACACACACACTCCAGACAGATACATACACCCACAGGGCTAATTCGAATGAAATAAAATAAAACTTTATTCATAGAGCACATTTCATACATGGATGCAACACAGTGCACTTTATAGAAATATGAATAATGAATAAAAACAATAAGAGACAAAACATATGAGGATAATAGTCATGGGAGTTTAAAGTAGTCTAAGCAGAGAACAAGTGAGTACTGTAGCGACTAATGCATGGTAAAAAATGTAATAATCATTTTTTTTTTAAAAAGAACAGAATGACTAAAAGACTAAATCCGCAGGCAAACCCTGTTTAGTTGCTCTCGTATTTCTCAGACGCCTTTCCACATCACTTGATGGGTAATGCAATGCAATTAAGTCTATCACACAGACACGTTTTAGGGCTGACACACAACTTCAGGGCACAGCGCTACAGTATAGTACTGTAGCATATTAGGGACACACAGCTGCACCGTGAGGAGATGGTTAAATATTGATGCCGAGCAGCTAGGAATATATTTTATGGTAGATGATGTGTATCTGCATCACAAGTGGGTGGACATGTGTATAAAAGAAATGTAGGCCTATGGGTGGTGGAGTGCCTGTTTTACATAGATAAAATAGAACTGCTAAACACTCTCTAAACTGTGGCCCACACGTGCTGATCTTTTTGATGCAAACAGTGCTATTTCAGAATAGAAAGGTCTACTCAGTGAGTAGCCTTGACCCAACATGGTACAATGGTAATGGCTGCTCCGCAGAGATACATCTTAAAAGCATGTAAGTGGTTACGGTTCATAGAGATACATATAAATGGGCAGTTCTTTATATACTCATATATACAGATAGGGCGGCCTATTTCCGGAGTGAAAGGTGGTATTTTGAACAGGCACCGAAGAGGTCCTCTATCTTTATTCCTCACCATTCAGCTCTGTGACCCTGTGGGAACTGGTGGACCTTCAGGCTTAAATTAGCTCTGTGGTGCCTCTGAAGGCAGATACCCACTATCTCAGACAGCAGGAGAGGATCCAGTGGAAATGTAATTAGGCGGTACTGTCCACTAACCCAACCTGCTTCTTGGTCCCTCGCCTCCTCTGCCTCTGTGATGTCCAGCTCCACCCCTCCACCCCTCCACCCCTCCGCCCCTCACCTCTGCTTCATTTGCCTTTCAGGCCCTCTCCTCTGCCCTCTGCCAAATGTGATGTCCAGCTCCACCCCTCCATCCCTCCATCCCTCCATCCCTCCATCCCTCCATCCCTCCATCCCTCCATTCCTCCATCCCTCCGCCCCCTCACCTCTCTGCTTCATCTGCCTCTCCACATGGCCATATTACCATTTCAAAGCGGGACACTGGGCCCTGGCGCCAGTTTACCTTGGCACGCCGTCAGGGTTTTAATCCAGGTGCCTCATGAACATTCAATGGGACTAGAGACCAACAGATGGGCTCCTGGTGAAAGGCCTTGTGGGATGAGGACACACCTGGAAAGACAGATCACCTCACCACTCCACACAGTATGGTAGGACTTAGTGTGTGTGTGTCGCTTGCTCGGTTATTGATAGGCTTTCGTATAACATCTGAATCTGCAGTATCTTTGGGCAAACTGGATAGACGACGACTATTTGACATCATGGTAAATGTTACCTGTTTGAGGACCACCTCGGGACTCACTCTCATCTCCACTCCATCAATCGAGATGTCATTGAGCTATTCGTACACCTGTGGCCTAGTCTCCGACTCTATGTCTGGGTTTGGTACACAGTCTGTAACAGCGTGGAGGCTGGTGGAGGTAGAAATCAGAGGATGGGCTTATTGTAATGCATGGAATGGAATGAAGAATGGGAACAAACACGTGTAATGCATGGAATGGAATGAGGAATGGTATCAAACACACAGGCTTGATACGATTCCTCATTCCATTCCATGCATTACAATAACCCCATCCTCCGATTTCTGCCTCTACCAGCTTCCACTGGTCTGTAGCTCTCTGCAGTGGTTGAGTAGAACTAGCATTGGCGGGAGTGTCTTGATTTGCGTGGAGGGTGGTCCATAATTACAGGGGGATGTTCAAGGTTTTTCTGTCAGGATAGAAACTTCCCTGCTGGGCCTTTTTGTCTGGAGTCTGACGGCGAACTCCAGGGAAAAACGCAGAATATTCTGCATAGAAACATCCAGGAAAAACATGTCACTGGTTACAAAGGGGAGCAATCTGAGACTCTGCCTATTTTCTGTTCCCTATTCATGTGATAGGCAGGGATCGTCTTAAAGCAGGTGTCATTTTCCCCAGACAGATTTAAAACAAAAGGAATATATTAATAAGCAGGCTGAAGGTTTAGACATGTGTGTGCACACGTGCACATGTATACAAGCACACACATACATATACAGACACACACACACACACACACACACACACACACAGGTCCATAGTTCACCCAGTGTTTGATCAACACAAGCTGATGATTCTCTCTTCAATTCACGCCTCTGAACCTGTGTGATGGGCTCTGAGGAGCCCATGGACTGGGCCAGGATGTTTTTCTCGTTTTACATCAGAGACATGGGGCCCATGGCAAAAACAAAAGCGAATGCCTGCACACACACACGCACGCACACACGCACACACACACACACACACACACACACACACACACACACACACACACACAAACACACATTGCAGGGTGGGTGGGTCGATGAGTAAACAAGATAGGATCTGTGTGAGTCACATCGGAGTGACAGCCACAAAGGACACGTCACTGCATGTCACAACGAGTGACATTTATCTGAGCCTAGACATCTCTGACCCCCCCGGAGAAGACGTCCCCTCCAACCTCACACCTCGCTCCTCTCCTCCCTGGAGAAGAATCAACCCCCACTCCTTCTCTTTCTCTCCACTTTCCTCTGACTTGCCTGTCAAGTGACAGTGATTTCTTGTCTTGTGTGTTAAAGGAACAACATAATACTCAAGTGAGATTCCCTGAACCACCTTCTCGCTGTACGCCTGGTTCAGGATCAACACCTTTTTTCATCTAAAAATATACCAAGGAATTCAAATTCATGAAAAAACATTGCAACACAGCCTCCTAATTAAATTGTGTACCTATACACTGTAGTTCACATTCACAATTGGGTTTACTAGTTCACGCATATAAATTATTTTTTAAAAATGTCAAAAACTTGAACGTAAGTGAATTTGAGTGACTTACAGAAGATGTTCGTCTTTATTAACTATGAATTGTGTGGTGGTTAGGCAGCAAGAAAGTCAGGGGAAGGCACCAGCATACATTAGCATTAGCAACAATAACTAGCAAATATTGTTGTCTATAGCGCAATTTGAACCAGTGATGCACAGGTTGCAAGGCCACCAGTCTCCTTATACGGTGTTCTGCCTTCTGTTTTCACCTGCCAGTATAGCTATACGCGTGAACCAGGACATACGATTGGCAATGCGTACTATCGTGTATAGGTACACAAAATAAGTAGGAGACCAATCTGTTTAATTCACAGCTGCGTTCACCATTTCTTCCAATAACTGCATCAATTCACAAAGCAATTATAAGGAACTTACTAACTAACACAATGCTGTGTTATTTAACTCTACATAATTGCCATCCACCAACTCTGTGTACTTTTGTTTATGAAACTTTAATCACAATCCATTGTAAATGTCATGCTTACAATATACTGCCTAGGAGAAGTTATAGTATGAATGAGAAAGTCCAATAATAACTCATAAATATACCAGGTAAAAAGTAAGTTATTTTACAGCCAAAGAATACGAGCCACCTTGCCACCTTTTGAATTATCATTGACAGGAATAGCCCCGTAGAGTAAAATCAAAATGCAACACAATATGCTTCATTGCCAATCTGTCAAACACACATTAGCATTTAAATAAAGTTTAAGAGCACATCTCTGTCGACAACATACACTTTACAGCTCTGTTGAGGGAGATATGTTTGATAGATGTGTCTGGTGTTATCTGGGGAACGGCAGAGGAGAGGTGAGGTATTCATCGGAGCGGGCACACCTGAGTACTGTCAATGACTGCGTGGATGTATTTTGGAGTAATCAGTATTCTCACCTGGTGGCACTGACAAGCTATTACTCAGAGGTTCATTTGAGCCACGGGCTCAATCAACTATTGGACAATGGCATGCACTAATGTTCCATTACTGTAGCTCTCGGTACAGCATGTCTGTGTGTGTATGTGTGGGTGTGTGTGTGTGTGTGTGTGTGTGTGTGTGTGTGTGTGTGTGTGTGTGCGTATGCACATACTGTATTAGTGTGTGTGTGTGTATGTGTGTGTGTGTGTGTGTGTGTGTGTGTGTGTGTGTGTGATATAGAGGGTGTCAGTATGTTAATATCCCATTACCTCTCCTTGAGCATCATTTGCTCAGCTATCCCTCAAAAGAAGTAATCGCCCTCAGCAGCTCATCACCCCAATGTGTGTGTGTGTGTGCATGTGTACTGTGTGTGTGTCTGTGTGTGTCTGTGTGTGTCTGTGTGTGTGTGTCTGTGTGTGTTGGCCTGAAGGCCACATTAGTGAGAAGTGAGGTTTGAGGTCAAGGAACACCTTCTAAATCCCTGCAGTGTTCAGATACTAAAATACTACGAGTGAGACTGAGAAAAACAAAGAGAATGAATAAAGAAAGGGATAAAAAAAAAAGACTGTACTTAAAAGATGTAGTATGGGGTTAGCTACAGTGGAGAGAGAGTGGAGGGGAGGGGGGGGGGGGGGGGGCTCTATAATGGCTCACTAATGACCCTTACAAGTTTGTGCTGCTAAAAAAGCTGCTAAAAAATGAATAAGACAAGAGCCTCGGCTGTCTCATGAATGCCATTAAACACACCACACACACACAGAGACACAAGGAGGGATGGAGGGATGGAGGGACGGAGGGACGGAAGGAGGGCGCCCCCTGATAATCTGCATTTCACACACGTGTGAGTCATGGCCGTACGTAAGAGGGAAAGCAACTAAAACACAGAGTGAGGTCATGTCGAAACACACACACGTGTGCGCGTGCACACACACACACAAACACACACACACACACACACACACACACACACACAGCATGCTGATTACCTACTAAAAATAGTATAGATGTACTAGTATAGGGAGAAAGAAAGAGCGATACATGAGAGAGAGAGAGAAAGAGAGAGAAAGGGGGGGGGGAGAGAGAAAGAGAGAGAGGGGGGGGGGGCACGAGAGATGCTAGTATTTCCTTAGTGATAAATAAAATAGAAGAACATTGGGAACATGAAAGGACATACATGCAGTCGTATCCCATGGAGCATTTCTACACCATGCCAGTCTCATTTTTCACTCCACTGCTCGGTCATAGGCAACACATAGACATACACACACACACACACACACACACGCACGCACGCACGCACGCACGCACGCACGCACGCACGCACGCACGCACGCACGCACGCACGCACACACACACACCCACACACACACACACACACCCACACACACACACACACACACACACACACACACACACACACTCACTCACTCACACACACACGCATATAGTAGCACTTCCAAAAGTCCTGAACCAAAGCAACACTCTAGGCTCCAACACAAATAAGAAAGTGAAATTACAGTGGGAAAGAAAAATGACTCCTTTTAAAGAAAGCTATTATTTCAGTGTGGAGCGTGAGATTGCCTTTGACTGTGATCAATGGGAGAAAGTCTATGACTCTGTTACACAGAGATGTGATATGCCCGGGGACATTTATTACAAGCACACTTCGCTCGTATCTTACAACTGCTCCCTCGTAATGGCTGGTGGGTTCAGTCATCTATTCCACCAACCTCAATTACTGCACTCTTTTGGGGAGTATTTTACCCTTGTCACCTTTATTAGCTCCAGTCTCCTCTATAGACTACAATATATAGCACCCGGAGGATGGATATGGAGTGTTGGGGGAATAGAAGTTCAGAAGTTATTGAAGAACAACAACACAGTAAGTTTGCTTTACGACGCTCAAGAACATGGAAATGACATTGTTGCACAATAAAGAATCGATGGCAACGGTTGTGTCATATTGTACTGTTATTAGCTCTGATAGATGAGATTAGATGTGTGTGTGTGGGTGTGTGTGTGTTTGTGTGTGTGTGTGTGTGTGTGTGTTTATTTGTGTGTGCGTGTGTGTGTAATGGTGAGATGGCAAGTCGGGTGCTAATGCTTTTGCCATCCCACCAACCTCCTAATGAGGCGCCTTGCCTTTCGTATTGAACTGCCGGGTTCTGCCCTCTGTATTGAACATTGAACAGCCCAGTTCTGCCCTCTGTATTGAACATTGAACAGCCCAGTTCTGCCTTCTGTATTGAACATTGAACAGCCCAGTTCTGCCTTCTGTATTGAACATTGAACAGCCCAGTTCTGCCCTCTGTATTGAACATTGAACAGCCAAGTTCTGCCCTCTGTATTGAACATTGAACAGCCCAGTTCTGCCCTCTGTATTGAACATTGAACAGCCCAGTTCTGCCCTCTGTATTGAACATTGAACAGCCGGTATGAAAGGTCTCTTTCATGTCTGCTCGGTGGCATTCATGCTTTTTCCCACGACCTGGGTCATAACATTTCATCCTAATTTGGTGTTCTGCTTTTTGTATGAATTCATACGAATTAAGCGTGAGATCCCATTAGTGCGTTTGTGTTTGTGTGTGTGTGCGTGTGTTTATGTGTGTGTGTGTGTGTGTGTGTGTGTTTCTATAGATTTATTTGGTTAAGCATTTTCTGTAAACGCAGAGAACAGGCAGCAGCCTGTAGTGCATATTGTTCTGCCCTACTTTTCTGTCAGTTGTGGGGGGGGGAGTCTTGTAGGAGGGCAGTTGCAGGGGTCGGCCGTATGATACCATGTCTAACCTTTTCATACTGGCAAGGGCACAGGCCTGCCAGGCCCACACAACAGCCCACACTCCTCCTGACCCCAGATTCAACCACCCTCTAGGTTTATTCCTTTGCTTTCTATCACTCTTCCAAACAACCGGCCTCCTACATCTTCAATTCTCACTGATTCAGCAGTCAAACCCCAGTCAAACCCCCCCGGCCAGCCTCACCCGTCTATCTGACTTCCACCAAAGACTGACTGGTTGACGTCCTCTGTCCTTCACCCTCTCCTCCCCCTCCCTCTCTCCATCTCTCCATCTCTCTCTCTCCATCCCTCTCATCTCTCCATCCCTTGTCATTCGTTTCTCATCTTCCCCTCCAGGCTGGACGCAACGGAACACAGCCGAGGCATCCTGGGTAAAGGCCAGCGTCCTCTGGCCTGACCAATTGCATTTGCTCCCCCCCGTCCTCACATGATTGGTGTTCCCCGGGGCATGAAAGTGTCACGTCAGCATCGCAGATCCCATTTTCAACAGCCGTCCAATCATCATGTCCTTTAATCCTGTTCCACTATCACCGCCTCCCTCTGGCAGAGGGTGGAGAAGAGAAAGCAACATCAACTTGACTGCCTTACAGCAGCCTCCAAACACAAACAGCCTCTCCTCCTCTCTCTCTCTCTCTATCTGGCGGAG
>NC_139660.1:18130289-18140289 GCF_951799395.1 Argentina silus | reverse complement strand
CATGGGCCGTGCCTCCGTACTGGGCCTACAGAGCGTTTCACAGCTTCATTGGGGGTTGCCCTCCACCCCCTGGTTATCTACTACTACGCCCATCACCATATGGGTGCGCCACATAGAGTGAGCTGTGCTGGGGGTTTCTCTACGCGGGGACGCCAAAGTGATGCTCGCACCAGGCCTTAGCGTTCCGCCGACCGCGAGGGCTGCCTGCCGGGGAAGAGACTGACTGGATGGCTGCTTCACCATCTGAACTCCATCTGCCTCCTCCGGCTCTCAGCTGCCCCCAATTACACCTCCTAACTGGATCACCTCTCTCTCTCCTCCCCTCAGCGCTCTCCTGCCCTGTGGTTCCCCTCTCCACAACATGTGCTACCACAATGGGCATGAAAAGAGCCTATAGCTACCGGTGGGCTCAAGTTCCAGTCTGTGGTCGGTTTAATCAGGTTTTGCTTTCCTTTTTTCCTTCGCATCTTATTGGCTATTGTACAGTACAATCCACTCACCTGGCAGGTCGGATTTGAAAACCAGTAAATGCCCCCAGAAACAGAAGTTTAATGATCCTGCCCTACACTGAAGTGTACTTAATCAGCGTTTGTTCTCTAGGAGCAGGTGGATAAGGTGTTAAAGGCTATGTGAAAAGCGTAGTAAACAAAAGCCCGGGTTCTCTCCTTTCCCTTTGAAGCAAATTGACATTCCGCTCAGGATCCAGCTTGACTTGAAGTCAAACGGCGACCCCTGCACGTTATATATATATTTTTTGGTTCATCTTCTTCTTCTTCTTAACTTCAATGCTTTTAAAAAAAAAAAAAAAAAGTAGAACCTGCCTCTGCCCTCAGGCGTAACTTCCAGGTTTTTCCTTTGGTGTTCCTTTGATTCCTCGTAGGGTAGATTGAGGTGTAGCAGCAGTGATAGGAAGAAAGGAAACACTGGCAGCAGGGCTGATGGAAGAAGGGATCAGAAGGATCTGTCAAACCCTATCTCCTAAGAGTGATAGAAGAACAGGGGCCAGCGTGCTGGCTCCGGCCAGCGGATGGAGGGATGAGGTGAGGAAGAGGAGGCAGTGTGATGAGAATGCTAGAATAAATGTCAGAGATGATGAGCGTCACCGTGGTCTAGGCTTGTCTGGTTGAGGGGTGCTCTTCTTCAACACATCTCAAGGGCTCCTTTCTATGCAGGTTATCACCCCAAACCAAAGTCTAAAACCAGACTATGTGTCCTAATAAGATATCAGATATGGATTTGGCTGCTAATCAGACCTCCATAATGATCTAGTGATTACTGGACATAGCTGTAAAATGACGCTATTTGGGACTACGATGAGACTATTGGTATCAAATCTGTGCAGCTGAGTAATTAATTGTGCAGAAGTTTCAATTAAATACAACTAATTTGAATACAACCCCCCTTCTCACAGCCCTGCGAAAGAAAGAGAAAGAGAGGAAGAGATGGAGAGTGAGAGTGAGACAGAGGGGTGAGGGAAAGAGAGTGTGAGAGAGAGAGAAAGAATACATACAACAATGGCAGACAGACTACAAAGACTTCACACTTTTCTTTGAGCTGAAAGATATTTAATAATAAAAGTCTTGTCTATCTGTCTGTCTGTCTGTCTGTCTGTCTGTCTGTCTGTCTGTCTGTGCCACACCGTCTCATAAGAGACGGAGGCTATTCTCCGTCAGTTTAGCCAGACAATAGGTCAATCTTACTGCTCAGACACTCGTAGCTCGTAAGCTCATCATACATACAGAGCAGGGCTAGTCAGTCCTTAGGCCATAGCATCTGCATATTCAAAACCAGATGAAGGGAATGGGAAGTATATTTCTGGCTGTCATTACAGACACCCCACCCAGGATCCACACACTGTCCAAACCAAGGATGACTCAGTGCCAAATGTTAGGCCAATGAATCATCAGAAATAAACGGCAAGTCATCAAACGCTGTGTCGATTGATTCAGCCAATCCATTTTTATGCCTGTGCATTTTAGCAAACATAAAAGGTTGAATTAATTTATGCTTAGGCGCCACTAAGAGTTCTGTCAATATTGGGTTTCCATTGTCAGTGCAGCAAGAAGCATAATACTCTCAGTGAATCAGCAGTTTTATCAACACAGGCGCTATAAACTGGATTCTTATTGAGGGTGTTTGATTCATAATTCACCCTCTTTAGACCCATAGACATAGACCACTCTAATGGCAACTACCCAGGATGTAATTGCATTAAACAACCAGTAGGTAGCACACTTCTCATGCCCATTCCTGGACCTCATCATGGTATCAACAGTGCTGCTAACTCTCGCACCTGTGGAGCCAGGAGTTTTTCCTGTGCACAGGTCAAATATGGTTGTAAAAACTCATGACCCAACTCTTCTGCAGTCTATTAGAGAGCACCATGATGACAAACACAATCAAATACAGACTAAGAACTTTTATCACCATGGTCTCCAATACAGGTGAGTTTTTCCTATAGGCATAAGAGGCTCTCTTTCTACTGATTACATAAAAATGAATTATTTGAGCTCACCAACTGTAATACACATATAATGACATAGTGTTACCTATGATAATGACATTACAGCAATGTTCAGACAAACCATACCTGCAAAGTACAACCGTGAATCTGGATAGCTGATTATATAGGTAATATAAGACAATATATTGTATAGACTTTTGTGGGCCTATATGCACATTTGTAATATGTCCTATTAAGTGGAAACATTGGCCTCGTTGAAGTAGGTCTAGGCCTATACTGATTCATTTGTACGAGATTAGATTAGAAACATTCTCCTCCACTACAGCAAAACCTGAATAATTTAAAAGCATTTGAATAAGTGTGAGGGGATGAAGATGACTTGCAGGTAATAAGAAAATGTAATTCGTTTCGTTTCAGTTTCCCCTCAGCTGCTCTTTGATGCCATGTTCTCCGAGCCCGAGCCCCACTCCCCGAGGCGCGTGCGTAATTAACCCACATCGTGCCTCGCGTCCCTCCAATGTGTATAAACTCACCTTGGTCTGAAACCCGTTTAACCGCACATATGTCAAAAGTAATTAATTACATTGAATAGACATTGCACTAATGTGTATGCGGAGTATAATAAAAATGTGTAGAGTCTGCCCACCTTTTTACTAGGTTATGTGTATATTCACCGCAAGGCATTTCATTTCATAACTGTGTTAAAAATAATAATAAGTGTGGACATAGGCCTACAGATAATGCAATGACATACATTTGGCTACTGTAGGTCTAATTCACCATTTTTAAATAACTATTCAATTTCATAGTAAAGATGAATTACAACCAATTTGGAAAATACGGAACACATCCTAGTCAATCGGAAGAAACAATCAGTCGGAAGAAACCCGTGTGTGCGCGGGCGGGTTCTCTGTGAAAATGTATGAAGGACGGGTTAACATGGATCAAATGTCAAACGAAGTGACGTCGAAGATGTCTGGAGATTTCCATCGATAGGAAGTTCAATAAATACGTCTGAAAGATGAGAACTAACTTTAGGGTGGTTGGGTAGGGCAGGTAGAGGCTGGACGCGCCGCGCTGTGAGAGGACATACCCCAAATCACTGTCGGTCTCTCGCCCGGAGCGCAACAAGTGCGCCCCGTCGCCATTCTCGGAAAGAACTTGGTTGGACGTCAGAGAGCAGCTGAGGGCTTAACATTTCAAAAGTTTCCAAAGAGAGTTTTCTCACTGCTCAGGGGAACTTTTCTGTTGTTGTGTTTGAAGTCACAGGCAGTGGAACCGTGCGCTACAGATGACTATAGGTGTTACTTGAACTTTTAAAGTGGGAAACACCGCACTGCAACAGCGTGGAAGGCATATCTCATAGATGTCCGCTCAATTGGAAAGAGGCCTACAGCTAGAAACGACCAAACGTAATGCACTGAAATGCGAATTCGATGAAGAGATTGACGTGGAGAGTCTTGACGGGTGCCTGCTGCCCGCGGCACGTCACGGCAGCGGGGAGCATGGAGCGAAAGTGGCCTCGGAGCAGCAATCGGCGCAGCGCAAGATGACCCGCAGCCCCAAATGTGCCCGCTGCAGAAACCACGGAGTCGTGTCGTGTCTCAAAGGCCACAAGCGCTTCTGTCGCTGGCGTGACTGTCAGTGCGCGAACTGTCTCCTCGTGGTGGAGAGGCAGCGGGTGATGGCTGCGCAAGTCGCCCTGCGGAGGCAACAAGCGACAGAGGTGAGCGGCAGGGCCATGCGACTATTGCTGCATTGTGTGATTTAGAATAAATACTTCAGTGATGTCAATGTTTTATGTACATGTTTTGGTGAATTATGCAGGTTTTCTATTTATGATTCTACATAAACGAATGGACTGTTAAGAGCATGAATACAGTGACCTTTTCTGACAGGTAATTGTCTAAAATAGTTTTATATTTTTAGAAATGTTGTACTGTACTTCAGCATATAGGTTTGTCCCTTTTATCAAAAAGACATAGGCCTATTTGACAAATATGCTTTTATATCTCCAAGAAAGTTTGCACAGGCAAATGTTTTTTTCCTTAGGCTGGATTGACAGTATCTGATGGTATTTGAATGCCAATTCAACAAACTTTGAATTGACATTCGAAAAGAGCAACAGATACTGTCATATCCAGGGTAAGAAAAGAATAAAACACGAGTTCTACGGCACCATCAATAACACATGTAGAACTACCAGTGAGTCAGTGGAATAACCACTGACTGACTAAAATAATAAAATCTCGTTACCATGTAACAGTCTGGTACAGACGTGTATTATCGCTGCCCTCACACGTTCTTGCATATTCTTGGAAATTAAAGTGTATTTTAGTCATATACAGTCCTGTGCGGGGTAATTAGGCCTATAGACAAGTCATTCCCTTATGGTTGCACCAAAGATAAAACCCTACGTATTTTAAAGTAGATTTATTAAACTGTGTGTAATTTCTCCCCGTTTTCCTCGCAGGGTAAGAAAGGGGCCAGGAGCGCGGCTCCGTTTCGCAGGTCGGCGTATCAACGCTACTCCAGAGCACCTAGTATCCTAGCGAAGAGCATCCTGGAGGGTAGGGTTTAATAACACTACTCTCATTAACCCGTCTCCATTCTCACAGGAGACAGCGGGCTGCACCGAGCGGGATAAGTTCAGCAATTACACTGCCTGCACCGTCTATGGGGACCAGATCTGTTTGTATTTTATTTATGGTAATTGAAATTATGCAAATGAGGGTATGGAATTACAATTTGCGTTTACCAGCGGTTATGAGACAAGATTTTGAGTTTGTGTTTCCCTCTGAGTTAGCACATGAGTACTGACACACACAGACTGTGTCATCACCATGCTGTTTACAGGGCCTGCTTGGTTTTATGAATTCTACTTAATTAATCAAAGTCAACAGAACACATTAATGTGTACTTCACAAACCAGGTCATTATAGTAGATTTTTTTGTATGATTAAATAGTCTGAATGTCTCAATGTCGTGTGGCATGTATAGTAAGTTGCATATTAAATGTAGAGATTTATTTATATAATTGAACAATTGTTCTCTGACAAAGGCAAGCTGTCTGAATTGCTCCCAGGGGGATTGAATTGCCCCCAAGTCATATTAAATTAAAATGAATTGAATAATCAAGTAACCAACCTGTTAAATGTAAAGCCACCTAAATGACACCTGTGTGTGTGTGTGTGTGTGTGTGTGTGTGTGTGTGTGTGTGTGTGTGTGTGTGTGTCGTGGTTCCCCCTGCAGGGTATAAACCCCCTGCCATGGAGGATGGCCCCTGGTCCAAGCAGACGGCCCACTACCCCTCGGTCAGTGACAGGATGAGGAAGAGGAGGGCTTTCGCTGACAAAGAGCTAGAGAGTGTGATGCTGGAGAGGGAGCTGAGGCAGAGAGAGCTGACGGACCTATCAGGTCTCACCCTGCTTCACCCAGCCCTGGCAGGGATGCCCACCCCCCACCGCTGCCCGCTCAAGGACCCAAGGGTGGCTGCCTATGTGCCTGTGTATAAATACAAACCGGGCCCAGTGCTGTATGAGTGTGACTTCCACTGCTACTCAGAGCAGCTACTCAAAGCCAGAACCTCGGAGGGTGGTTATGGACCGTACATGTCTCAGTGTAAGTCAGGGGTCCAGGACCATTTGGACCGAGCCAGGGAGAGAGCACTGGAGAGCTGGGGGTGCTGTGAGAAGCGGGACACCTGCCCAGAGGCCTCGCTCCCTGTTCCTTCTCTCCAACGCCAGACGCAGGAGGGCTATTCTGAGGGCTCAGCTGATTTGGAAAGGGATAGGAAGGCCATGCAGAAAAGGTTCCAGCCGGCCTCAGTGCCCAACACGCCAAAAGCATCCCTCACACATTCTCCCCCTGAGACAGATCCTATGTTTCACAGAGGGGTGGAGCCCTATGGACACAGTAGGTCCTCAGACCCTCCCCTTCTCACAGCCAAGCCCAGGGATTGGTCAGCGGGAGTCGGCAATGACGGCTCTCAGACACACTCAGTGAAAACCTCCTCAGTTCGACTGTTACCCTTCTCTGTGGAATCACTGCTCAGGGCCTGAGGAACACTGGGAAGTGTAGTTTGACATGGATTTGTTTATCTGTCCAAGAAAGTACAATTAAGGTTTAGAAATATGATTTCCACTGTGTATCAAACCTTCTTTTATTGTGACTTTTGTGACGATGCTGGTTACTGTGAAATCACAGTCAGTGATATATTTAAGTATAGCCAAAGCAACATGTTATTGTATGCATTTGCTCAACATTTCATACAATTGTATGATGGTATATCTTTAGAGCACAGGTAACAAGTTATGTGTTTTGTACATTTTCCAAAGATAATTTGTATTATATTAATTGTATAATTTGCTGTGTTATATCCAGTTTTGTATGTCCACGTTATTTCTTTGAACATCTGTTGTAAATACATACTTTGCTAACCCAAAATGTTGACATTTCTGCTTTCGTTTCCTTCCTCAGTTTACAATGGAATTGGTTTTATGTTCACAAATACAAGCAAACATATTGTCAGACTTCCTGCTTCCATGTACAAGGTTAAACAGACAAAAGTATCGCCAAGAGAGAGTTTCTACATCAAACAATTCAGGGGAAATTTATATCCACTTTTTTGCACGTCTTCACAAAGTACCTTTGATTTAAAAAAAAAAAAAAAACTCAAATAAAGAACTTGGTGATTGAACTTATGCCCAGAGCTTTTACATTTCAAATCACAGTGTCAAAACTGCTAGCCAATGTTTCCCCTCTTAAAGCTAACACTGTCAAAACAAACTCTGTGGTGTTCAGAAATCCCTTTAATTCTAAAGAAAACTAACAATGGAGGAAGCACACAGAGAAGCAGGTGGCCTGTATAGAGAGAGCCAGAGGGAGAGAGAGACAGAGAGAGAGAGAGAGAGAGAGAGAGAGAGAGAGAGAGAGAGAGAGAGAGAGACAGAGAGAGAGAGTTACTGAGAGTAGAGAAACACCTCAACAATCCTTTGGTAGGGTCTAACAACATCCTTCTATGGCTGCAGTGCCTCCTACAGTAGTTACCAACTGCAAAACATGGACGTGATTTGGTAGAGTACATGTTACACTCAGAATAGGGGTACAAATTCTGCTAAAAATATGCATTTATTGGCATTTCTATTCGTTGCATCGGATATGATATCAGCACAGGTGTTTTGCGATCAATGACATGAAATATTTTCACACCTCAGAAGGGCATCGTTCAAGACATATCCTAAAAAACATAGCTCCACACACAGATGGAGTAGCACATCTGCCTATCTTTATTCACGCAGAGGGATGATGGGTAACATAATATAATAATAATAATAATAATAATAATAATAATACTCCACAGGGAATGGGCGGGTCCCAGCGTTGCCTAGGCAACATTGTTCTTTATTGCACACCAAGCTTGACACTACTTGAGTTCGTTGGAACCCGCAGCTGATCTGTATCCTCCAAGGCGTTCCTTCGCCTTCTCGCTCTTTCTTTCTTGTCCGCCATTGTTATCTTCCTGATATGACAGCCAGATAGTTTTGACAACCCGGGACCGTGTGGCGTCAACAGGGGTGATAGCACACTGCTCCCGCTTTTGTCTGAGGATCTCTCCAGCACATCTTGGAATGTAGATAGCAAGGCCTTTCTCCCAGGCCCCTTTTCAGGGACAGCCTGATCGGCACACAAAAGAGAGAGGGTAGGTGAGCTCTGTTCACAACGTGTGTGTGTGTGTGTGTGTGTGTGTGTGTGTGTGTGTGTGTGTGTGTGCCTGGCATAGAGGGCAGGAATTACCATTCACACCACGGTGACAAAAGACAAGCACAATCACTCACACAGGGAGATAATGCTCATCAGGAAAGAATAATACACAGATATAAATCAATTCTTCCCCTTGTAAAGCAGAGTGACACCTATTCATCCTTGCCCACATTTCGTGGCTTAATAAATTGTGACCTCCTTCTAAATGCCGTTCCAAAATGTTCCATTTCTCATTAGGATGGTATTGGGAGAGACAGATTAGCCATATTGTTCCATATTGTTCTCCCTGCTCTTTTGGAAAGGTCTGCATCACAATCGGCCTCCTACCGCTAGTTTATTAACATTTTCCTTTTATGGGCTGAGGGGGGGGGGGCGAGGTGGGTGGGTAGATGAATTAGATGGGGGCCAGAGAGCACGCTGACAAAGCAGTTAGCAGGTTGAAACACGTCGTCAGATTTGTAACCGCTCTACAAACACGGCTTTAGCCTCCTGTGTTTTTGTCACCCACCTTTGCCTTTCCAATCCATCCGCCACCGGTTGCCCCGGGCGCCCGCCCACCTCATTTCCATTTCAGCCATATTAATTTCACAGCGAACACAGAGAGAGAGACAGAGAGAGAGAGAGAGAGAGAGAAAGAGAGAGAGAGAGAGAGAGAGAGAACACTTGCTTGCTTTGGCCCTGCAGTGCTGCTTCCTTTACAAAACACCATGCTTTGGCTCTGCAGAGCTGCAACCTGTTATTTCAAACACAGAGACTCTCTCTCCAACCCCCCCACTACCACCACCGCCACCATGGGTTTATTTACCCCCCTGGCCTGCTCCTACCCCAGCCTGGCCCATCCCAGCGTGGAGCCACTGGGTCATGTTAGTAGAATCTAGATATGTGTGTGTGAACTCTCCTGACAGGGCATCAGCTACGTTTAGTATCAAGGCCCAGAGAGCAGCCTTTGATCCGCCTGCCAGTTCCTCCAGCTCTGGATTCTCTCCCCCCCCACTCTCACCCTCACCCTCGCCCTCACCCTCACCCTCACTCTGCTCTGGGGAGGTTGGCGTCCCAGAGAGGACTGGTTTAAGGTTACACAGGCCTGTCCCCTTCGCGTTCCCATTCCTGTTCCCGTTCCCTGGCCCTCTCTCTCTCTCTCTCTCTCTCTCTCTCTCTTTCCCTCTTTTGCTCCCTCTCTTGCTCCCTCTCTCGCTCCCTCTCTCCCTTTCTCTCTCTCTCTCCCTCCTTCTCCCTCAGCCAGGGCAGGGGTGGGGGTCTCTGTCAGTGTGGGTGGGCTGGCCTGTGGCCACTGGTACCTAACCTGCTGAGCCCAGTTTAAAACTCTTGGATGTGGCACCTGCCTTAGAATATTCCATGGTTACTTAAAACATCATCTCGCCAATTCTAAACTATTACGCCACAACCACACTACTACAGCCACTCAACAACACAACACCACACCACAAACAAAGTCTGTCAGAACAGAAACACCATTGTGATACTATTCAGTCATAACACAGCCATGCCAACAGGCTACGAGAAGTGGGACCCCTGAACAGAGAACAAGTCTCTAGTCTCTACTTTGAGACTTTCCTAATTTACACTATTTGGGTTTGAGTCTGACCACCGTCACTTACAGAAGCCCAAACACAAGCACTTAGTTCAAGACAGACTCTGAAACTGAGACAGCCGCAGCGGAATACAAATTTCACAGCTTTCAAAACATCTTTGAAACAGGCAGTATAGAGTTCTCCCTCTCTCTCGCCACATCCCCTGTTTGGGTTTTTCCAT
>NC_139660.1:18122789-18125289 GCF_951799395.1 Argentina silus | reverse complement strand
ATATAGGGTATTTCTCAAGTACACACACAAACACACACACACACACACACACACACACACACACACACACACACACACACGCACGCACACGCACACACACGGTATAGGGTATTTCTCAAGTACTCAATCACCATCCTCCGAGTCACTGACACCAGAGAAAGAACACCAAATGAACAGCAGCAGGAATCACGGTGCTCAACCAGGCCAAATCACGACAGACGGATGAAAAAAAAACACAGAACTGACGCTGACAAAGGGGACTACTTTTTCACCCCGAAAATGAGGGAGCATTATGGGACTGTGGATGGATGACTGACAAAAATAGGTCTGACATGAACCAGTTCTGTTTTACTTGAGGAGGTCACGCTCCAGTGAGCAGGCGTGCTGCGTCGATCGGGAGATTGTGTTGCAGTTAAGTGGTGTTTTTCTTCGCCACCTCACACTGAGTAAATACTGTTGCGCTGGATCTACTTCCAGGGCTTTCATACAGTACAGGTTAGGGTTAGGCAATGAGCAATGTTTTATGCATTGAGACATCACGATGTTTCATATTGACACGATCTTACAAACATATGTCGCTGGCTGAAGAGGCTTGTTGGGACAATCAGAGCGTGGAGTCTCCCTCTGTTCGTCTGACATTCCACTGGCCGCTCTCTATTAAATAATATTAAACACACACAAACAAACACACACATGCGCATATACACACACACACACACACACACACACACACACACACTATATGTGACACCGAGTGTCGGTGTGCTGTGATGGGAGACAATGGAGACACTGCGGCTGATTGGGTCCTGATTGTCAGACTGCGTATCAGACAGCTCTGACGCCTCCACCCCTCCTCCCTCCCCCACCCCCCACCCATCACCCCTCCATCTCCCTCCATCCCTATCTCCCTCCATCCCTCCTCCACCTCTCCCCCCCCCCCCTCCCCTCCACCAACTATCAGTCCTCCATCTCCCTCCATCCTTATCCCCAGCCTCTCTCTGCTCTGGCCCTGGCCCTGAGCCAGTCTACCTGTCTTTGTCTTGTTTGGATTACTCTGATGCTATCCCATCTCTGTGGGTAAAATGACATCTGTCTCCAGACAGTTACAGTACAGATGATGTGAAAAAGGGTTTCAGGAACAAAAAGAAATGCATCAACGGGTTTAGCAACACCACACGGTGTGTGACAAGGTGCTGGTTCTCTGCCTCAGGTAGGACACTGTGAAGCTACTGTTCCCCTACACACACACACACACACACACACACACACACACACACACACACACACACACACACACACACACACACACACACACACACACACACACACACACACACACACACACACACACACACACACACACACACACACACACACACACACCTCTGTACTGTAGAAGTCCAGCTGTGTAAACAGGTCCATATACATTTACCAGTCCTCTGAAATTAGACTGTCAGGTGGTGGAGCTGGAGGTAATGACTGTAATTAATGAACTTCCATTACAAACACAGTGCGTCATGTCGTCTCTCACGGCCGGGCACACAGTACTCAACTCAACAACAAATCACACTTTCACATGAAACATGAACACGTGTGATTCATGAGTGCGTGTTAGCATGCGTGCATGTGTGCGTGCATACGTGCATGTGCATGTGTGTGTGCGTGAATATGTGCGTGCATACGTGCATGCATACTGTACGTGCATGCGTGCGTGCGTGCGTGCGTGTGTGTCTGCTGTGCGTGTTTGCATTTGTGTGTGTGTGAGTATTGCATATTCATGTGAAAGTGTGTGCCTCCTAGAGACTTGGGACCTCTCTGTTCAACAGATGCTAT
This sequence comes from Argentina silus, assembly GCF_951799395.1. NCBI lineage: Eukaryota > Metazoa > Chordata > Actinopteri > Argentiniformes > Argentinidae > Argentina > Argentina silus. The sequence continues at coordinate 18,123,456 of NC_139660.1, read as the reverse complement.
TTCAGACTTGATCAGACTACTCAGGAGAGCAATCCCACCAAGCAATTAATCTGAGACAAATTAGAATGCATTTGTCTCGGTGTTGGACCTACAACTGCACAGGGGAGAACTGGCAATCCCTCTGACTGACATCCTGTTCTAGGGTCGACGGAGAGAGAGGGGGGGGGGGGGGTGAGAGAGAGAGTGAGAGAGAGAGTGAGAGCAGAGGGAGAAGGGCTGGGGGAGAGAGAGGAGGGGGATATGGAGAGAGAGAGAGAGCCAGAGAGAGAGAGAGAGAGAGAGACAGAGACAGAGAGAGAGAGAGAGAGAGAGAGAGAGAGAGAGAGAGAGAGAGAGAGAGAAAGAGAGATGGTTTTCTTTTTTGGCTGCTTGGAGGGCTGGATTTTGAGCTGGTTGTTCAGGCTGGTCTAGCCTGGGGCCTCCATCGCAGGTCACCTGACCCTGCCATTACAAAACAACTCTCACCAACAGGATTAGGAGATGACAAATCTACCCATCTCTTTGTCTGTCTGTGACACATAATGTCAAGGCAACCAAGCTATCTGATAGAGTAACACACTCCACAAAGATTTTCAGTTATGCCTAGGGCCCCCTGGTGTAATTCAATATCCCCAGTGCAACATGGAGGCTGGTCCAAGCACAATTCAGCCGGAGCGCAGCAGTGGGA
>NC_139660.1:18077789-18120289 GCF_951799395.1 Argentina silus | reverse complement strand
CCATGTAGTTTTATAACGAGTTGTCTGGGAGTCTGTTTTGACTTAATAACAACATCAATCTCCATTTGATCTGGTCAGACGCGGCGGCATCAAATAACAGGGGCGGTCCGATCCTTCATACGACTCAGACACTTTTATCAATAAGTCATTCGATTGAAGTCCAAATGGTGTTTGTTTATATTTTTCTCTTGCTTTACCTCTGAAAGAAATGCTCGAGGCTCAAGGTTTTTCGTCTTTTGAATTTTTGTATGAGAGATGGTTGCTCAACTTGGTCAAGAGCACAGCATACCCAATTTCAGAGGAAAGGGTAATTGATAGAGAGAGAGAGAGAGAGGGAGAGAGAGAAGATACAGAAATGAAGAGAAATGGGAGGTACAGAACTTCATTTTGGCATTTTGATGCCAGCTTTTCCCAGCAGTGACGTGATGCTTTCAAAATCTGAGGCCTGACAACATCTCTTAACGTCTCTCTGTGAAAGTGTCTGGTTAGCCACCCCCTGTCTGTGCGAATGAGAATGAGAGAGTGATGGTCTAACTGGGCTAGACTGAATCTGTCACTCAGGTCCCCTGGCAGATCTCTCCCCCCCATACACCCCATTATCCCTCACACACATCACACGCCCCCAACCCTCACCTACAGTCCATCCCCCCTCCTCCCCCATTAACCTCACCCTCATCTCTCCCACACCTCCTCACCCACCTGGACCCCCTAACCTTACCTCACATCATTACTCTTCCTCCCACCACCTCACCACTTCTCTGCCCATAAGCCACCTTACGCCCCCCCCCCCACCCACCCCCTCCCCGAGAGACACAGAGACAGGGTCAAGCCCTGACTGGTTCTCAGTGACACACACTCAGTGGAAACCCAATCCCTCTTTTGTCGCCCAGCATAAGTGGGAGCTGTGGACAGATGTGACATTTAGCGGGCCTGTCACCGGCAGAGTGGGAGGGTCCCACTCCGCATTCTGATTTCTTCGCCGTCTTACATAAGCGACGCTGTTTGTTTATTTAACGCGGGACACGGCTTCTAATGGCTCGAGGACGGCAAACCTCTAGAGATTACACACCGAGGGCTTAGAGGGTACAACACTGAACCAGTTACAGCTGGAGATCACCTTTCAGGGAGTTTAATGCAGAGTGAATATTGGATGGATGACTTAAGTATGTCACCTGTGTTTGTCTGGGTGGTTTACATGACATGAGTGCATGATTATTGTGAACTGTCCCTTTTGGATGTTCCCCTCCATGATTGACAGGGTGGACCACATGGGTTAGATATGATGACGTCCTATGCCTGACAGAGTCTGTTCTCGGCCTTTCATTGAAGCAGTCTGAGGAGTGATTAAGTGTCCTCTTCACTTTCAGTGACTCCTGTCCTTGGGGTCTTGTTCTGCTGCAGTGATTTCCTCTCACCTGTGGTGGGGGAGGCCAGCCAGGGCGTGGCCCAGGTAGACAGGTAGATCCCTTTCCCAAACAAAGGCCACTCTGGCCAGGAATGTGACACGGAGGGAGGGAGGGAGGGAAGGAGGGATACCCCGCATCCCTCTCTCAACACAACGGCCCCTCCATTCAGGGGAGGTGAGCCGTGGACGAAGCGCAACGCTATTGGCATTAGCCCAGAGCCAGGGAGAAAGACCTAGAGCAAACCACACACACACGCACACCCACACACACACCCACACATACAACAGGTTCTCTAAATATCTGACCTGCGTCATTCAGGTGGTGGTGGGTTAACTACCAATCTTGGGGAAGATCATTCAATGCCCGAATGAACCGGATTCACGAACCATTTCACTCTGTTGGACTACATCATAAAATAAACAAATTCAATTATATGAAATCCTTCAAATGAGCTCGTCATTTGATAACGTTCACACTGAGACATATTTTTTTAAAAGGGGAAAGGAAACCTGCGTTTTATGTCAGAGATAATCCACTCTCTTCATTTCACTGAGTGAAAATTGACACATAAAAGGTAATGTGGAATCATAAAAACAAAGGGATGATTGCTTGGTGTTGCGTCAAACCCTCTGTTAAGCTGCTGGTCCACAACAGTACGGAAATTGTTTTTCATGTCCCTGAGGCAAGTCTTACTGAATATGAATTAATTCGGATAATGTTTTAGCAAACAAATTAAAAGGTAGGACGCGCCTCAAACGCATTTTCTCCCGTCGAAATGAGACTTCAAGGCCTCGTAACATTATGATCCGTGACCCAATATCTCTCTCTCTCTCTCTCACTCCTTCTCCCTTCGTCTCTCTCTCTCTCTCTCTCTCTCTCTTTCTCTAATCTCTAATTCTCTCCCTCCCACCCCTTCTTTTGCTTTCTCTTCATTTTATCTCTCCGCCTCCTCTTTTACTCCCCCCCCCCCCCCCCCCCCTCTCTCTCTCTCTCTCTCTCTCATTGGCATCCTAACCCGGGCAGCACATCCAAGAGACTAGGCCCACATAACACCTGGATGTCATCCATTGCAGGAAACCCAATGATGTCTGTGTGTTGAAGTACAAAAGGCCTCGTCCATTGAGATACCTGGCTGTGTGTAGCCTACTGTAAGATCCCAACAACACACCCTTCGGGGGGGGGCACAGCTGGGGGGCCTGTATGAGGACAAATGAAGTCTCATGCAACGGTGGCTTTAATATGCGCTCTGGGTGGCGTTGTCCTCGTCTGTCTTCAGACCATTAGTGAAGTGGGTGATAAGTGGGGCGTTGAACCGGAGAGCATTTTTTTTCCTTTTTTTTCCGTTAACCAAATCGATGGGGTGTTCAGCAGAGAGCAGACGCACACGCACGCACACCCGAGGGTGCCCAGTCTCGCCACCTCCTCAGCCAATGTCAGGCTAATCGCTTCCACTAGCGAGCGAGGCAGAGAAAATCATCGGCTCTACACTCACTCCAGGCCAGCAATATTAATGAAGATGAGCTAGTGTAGTCAGGAGGGCAAATATGGGGACAAATTAGATTATAATACTCTTACAGCGTGGAGGGCAGGGGCGCTGAGCTCACACACCTGAGCGCTCATCACCCACTACTGCCCTCCAGTGGTGGAACCATGCCACTGCAGAAAAGAAAATATCCACTGAGCAACACCTACAATTTAAACCGTTTGCCTTCTGCAACCATAAAGTTAGGCATACTGCAGTCTGCAAAGGCAGACCAGAGTAACTTGGTTAGGTATCTACTACAGCGAGGTCTGTCCTAATCTGTGTAATCTAGCTGTAATCTATGATGTGTGTTCAACCTGAGAAAGTCTAACTTGAATTCACTGAGACAAAACAGGGAGATTAGAGAAAGGAGCAGGGGTGACACCACACTAAGATCTGATCTGAGAATAGGGTTCCCACGACTGGGGTGTCGCCACTCTGGGTCTCAGGGATCCAAAACAATCAGAACCATCAGTGTGTGTGTGTGTGTGTGTGTGTGTGTGTGTGTGTGTGTGTGTGTGTGTGTGTGTGTGTGTGTGTGTCTAGATAAACAGTCTCCTACTATCACCTGCTGGCTCCAGTGTTCAGAGTTCTTTATTACAGATGGCTAGACCAGCATACACTGGATGTGTGGGTGAAGGTGCCCTGCTACTCCAAACATAAGTGGAATGGAGACAGGAAAATCATAATCTGATAGATAAACACACACACACACACACACACACACACACACACATGCACATACATGCACATACATATTGTATACACACACACACACTTCACGGGGGTCGTAACACAGAAGCGATGTAAATGAGATAAGGTATTATCATGGTGTGTGTGGAGACAATAGGTGGAGAGGGGGGGATGTCTTGTGGGATGCATTCTTATCTGGCGTTGTGGTTGACTGGCAGCCACAGACAGAGCAGGCTCGGGGGCTCCAGGCACTAACCACAGGCTACTTTCTCACAGTCTACACCAGAGATGACAAACTCCCAACAACACACAGCACACTGTCCTGTATGTGTGTGTGTGTATACAGTGTGTGTGTGTGTGTGTGTATACAGTGTGTGTGTGTGTGTGTGTGTGTGTGTGTGTGTGTGTGTGTGTGTGTGTGTATACAGTATGTGTGTGTGTGTGTGTGTGTGTGTGTGTGTGTGTGTGTGTGTGTGTGTTCATCAGTTCATGAAAATAAAATCATTTCAATGTCAAGTGGTATTTAAGTCAGAAATACATTTCGCAGTTCCCTTTGAATCTCTGCCACAACCACTTAAACCAAAGGTCACATGTAGACAGTAATTGAAAATGCTACCGGCGCAATATGATTTCAGTTCAACATTCTACCAATGTTCTACCCTCTCCTCAGTAAATATCAGCAGAGTTCATTAGCGATCATAAGTGAGTGGTTCAGATAGGCCTACAGTGGAAAGGAATACATGCCTCTAGTTTGTTCTATGTGGAATTAATGGAGGGGAAAATGTCTGAATTATACATTACATGATGTTTAATTAGCAGGCTTGGAGGACGTGGTGTAATTAAAATGCGGCCTCGTTAGGAAAGGTCAAAAGCCGTTGCCATGGCACAAGGAGTTGGCCTGTGTACTACAAAAAGGGCTCTCACACGCATCCTGAATATTGAGTTGTATTGGGTTTGATCCTGAGCCAGGTCTGAGGGCACACACTCCCCGTCTCTTTCTAGTTCGCACACACACCAGTAGCTGTAAAAACACTCCACGTTGTGTATCTTCGCCATCAAATCCGATGTTCATTAAGATTGCAGTTTCAGAACAATCGGCAAATTCAAACCATGCATAATAGTCCACATTGGCACTATTGCGGCTACAGCATGTGGACTCAATTAGAATTCGTACCTGACAACCTACAAATTGCCCTCTGTCTGTTCCCCGACCCAGAATCCAAAGGGGGAGGAAAGGGCTGCCTTGACAGTAACATGGTAGGACATTGTGACAGGGGCAAGAGCTGACTGACTGACATGACAAGCCTAACGTGCCTCACACACACACACACACACGCCCTGAGACACACACACACACACACACACACACACAGAGGCCCTGAGACATACACACACACACACACACACACAAGCAGCTGCTTTTCTAACTCCCTGAGAAACCTCAAGCTATCCTATATTTCCTGTTATTGCTTATTTTTCATTCTTTTTCAGAGACAATAACCCTTAAATCAGGTTATGAGGTTGTGATGAAGAGCGGAGTATCTCCAACTTTATTAACCTGTCTCCTGCCATGAGAGAAGCGTTGACATTACAGCAGACACTGCTACAGAAACCCTCCGATGGGGACAGCTAGGCCAGCAAGATGATTACCTCGGAGGAAGAGGCCAGATGGGACAGAGTGGAGGAAGACGGGAGGAGAAATAAAATGAAAGTGAAATGAAATAAGAGGTCTTATGTGAGGAGACAAGTGCAGGCTCTACAGCCCCAGATTGGCATGTCAATGCTGCTTGGCAGATATAACAGTGTTCCCAGAAGAGGGACCCAAACCAAATGTGGCATTTTCGAGACAGTGTGTGTGTTTGGTGTGTGTGTGTGTGTGTGTGTGTGTGTGTGTGTGTGTGTGTGTGTGTGTGTGTGTGTGAGAGAGAGAGAGAGAGAGAAGGTCCCATCGTGACATCGCAGATGGCAGGGTAACTCAAGCGCAGGTCTATACAATGCAAACCCAATTCCAGAGCATTGTGCAGTCACCAGTGGTTGACTCCCATTACTGTTAAATATTCATACAACCATTAGCCCAGCAGACTACATCAGCCATGGACAACCACATAGGAGAAGTTTGAACAGATGGAGAAAGTGACAGGGGACGCTGGTGGAGGTGGAAATCGGAGCAGACTCATTGTACTGTACGGAACGGAATAAGGAATGCTATCAAACTTCCTGATTTCTACCCTCACTAGCCTCCCCAGGAAAGTGCCTGGCATATACTACATCTAAAATATTCTGCATTCTAAAAGAGAAGTACAAGGAAGTAAGCCTTATGCGAGCCAGGTTGCACGAGCCAGAATGACTCAACCCTAAAAAATGGTACACTAAAAATCATGACTATTTTAACACAACAAATAGGAAGAAATATATTATCATTTAAAAATAAAACATTAAAATAAATAAAATCCACAATCAAATTACACAAAGAACAATTCCAAAAGCAGTGATCTGCTTTGTAACAAGCCTATTCACTGCCTATATCCATATCCCACATACATATGCCATTAGAGACCTAGAGAGCAGGCAGAGGACAGCCAAGGGCATGCAAGTGGACACCACTACTGGCAGGGTGACATGGAAGGAGAGTCTGTGTGGCTCAACATGTCAATACATATCTATGGCCCTGTAATTACATTCTACTCATTTCCATGCAACAACCCCCATCCACTGACACCACACTTCCTGATAAGAGTAGCTTATGTAAATAAATATAGGCTATGGTCACCGGCGTTTGACGTCAAATGTATGTACAGCTCGGTATAAGCTTGAGATCTTGGACAGTGTGTGCAGGCATTTGTTCCAGATTTGGTGGAAGAGTGTTTGAATCAGGTGTGTTAGTGTTGGGTTGGAACAAAACCTGCATACAGCAAAACACGGCTGTTGCCCATCCCTGGTACTTTGAGACAAAGCTGGCCTTCACTCTGTAGTTAAAATAAAATACATAAAATTATAAAATTATATATATATATATAAATTACAAAGGGGGAATTTCAGAGTTCTTATGAAGATGGCATGTTCACATACATTAATGTATAAAGTCCGTTTTGAAGTAAATGGCTCGAAATAGGACATGATACATAGCCTGCTCTAGACCCTAGAGCAATCTAGCGTAGCCCCTGCGTCTCTACACACAAATGTCATGTCCTAGCTCTGCCTAAACTAGATATATTGCGCCCTCGTGTGGTTATACTAAATACCTGCACATTCTCCTCTAGAGTCTATGTTTACGGTTACTTAGCAACGAGAGAAGGAAGAAGACCTTTCAGGATTGATACATTGGAGCAACTTCACAACATAACTTGTTACAAAGTTGCAGAGCTCAAAAGAGTTCACCGTGGCGACTCTTGTATTTAGTCTGGATAATATCCCAATTTACGCTAACCAGGATGGCAGGGGCTAAGCAAAAAGAGAAGGACCCCGCGGATATTGTTCACCAGAATGCAATTCACGTTGAAACTATTAAGAAAGAAATACGGTGCCAAAAGTTGTACACACAATTTAGCATCAACCCGTACAAGAGGCGTAAGTATGATTTCTAACTACTCATAACTGATACCGAGTCGTTGTTTTTTTCATTTCAATCCATTTGTGGAGTTTTAGACAATACCACTATTCATGTTGTTCTTCGACCTTTCAGTTCACATTTTGACTGACAAGCCTATGTCCAAGAGCACGCATGAGGAGGTAGAGGAGGACCGTAAGTACAGGCTGAGCACGACTTCTGTGGTTTTGTTAAGACTAGTGACTTATCAATGCGATGTGCAAAAAGTCACACAATGACAAATCATTTCCTACCCCCCCCCAGCTGCTTTCCTAAAAACCATCCACTCGGCTTGTTTGGAACCAACTAAGAAATACACCCACCCACAAACAGAGAGCCAAGAGATCGGCTGGATATCCACTCCTCTGGTAAGGAAGATGCTATGTTGATGGTCATGACAGGTTAGCAAATATGTGACAGTACTGTAGTGTCAGATTGTTCTGACTCCGATCTCTCCTGTCTAGATGTTGTAGTATTTGTATTTCACATCTGGAGCAGCCAGCTCTCATTTATGTCTCTTCATGCTCTGTCAGATTGTCTCAGATAGGAGCGACAGGAGACTCAACGTCCCTCGCCAGAATTCCGAGATAACCAAGTACATGGACGCTGCATGGCGCCTGAAAGAGCAGACACAGAACCTGGGCTAGATGAGCCTACAACAAACCACAAGACTCCGTTTGGACAAACTGGATCAGTCTTTTTGATGGATAGATATTGAGAAACATCAGTGGAAAAAAATTGCTATGATGCACATATTGTTTTGATGTTCAAGGAAAATACAATGCTTAGACTTGCATATGGACAATAAAACAATCATCAAAGCTCATAGGAGAGCAGCATGAATACACGCTTTAATTGTTTATCAAAAGGAAAAGACATCCAGGTGATATCCTCGCCTAAGGTTGCCAACTATTCCATCAGAACAACTGAAGAACATGTTTGCAGACAAGACATTATCCCAGATCTATGGAAACTAACTCATCCATCACATATTAATCATATTGATAAATGGAAAAGGGCAAAAATGACAGATGTTCAATATTAAAATATCATGTCACAGGGCAATGAATCACAGAGTCAAAAAGCTGACTTGCAAAGTATGCATTTTGAAAAACATTAATTCCAACTGAAATCACATTAACAAAGACATGAGATATTACGTTGCTGAACTGGCTTGATCATTGTAAACCACAGCAAAATAGTTCCCGAAAACCACATGCATTACAATGTACATAAAATAAGCTTGTTTTAATACAATAATAAAAGAGAAAAACTAAATGTCCGTCTCTTGATATCCAAATTCATGTTTGCTTTTCGAACCATCCCTGGAGGAAGGTAGCATGACAAGCTATTGAATTTGCTCTCTCAGATCTTGCATAAGGAGACATTCTAAAACTCAAACACCTACATGTCCACACCATGTAGCCTCCATGGCAGTTGGCAACATGCCTGGAAAAGTCACTCAGTGATAGGATGAAGGTGGATATCTTAGGTCAACGAACAGACTCCTCCATTTCAGTCCACTGTCCCACAGGCTCCGTTGAAGGGTGAGTACAGGAAGAGAGTTACTTCTCTCTAACATGTGTCTGTGAAGTTGAGCAGGGGAGAATGGGGAAGGGATATGGGGTTATCCTGAAATCCATGACAAGGTGCAAACCTTCAGACTGCAGGATCTTCTGAGGCAGACCCGTTATGAGCGACCCTTCATCTTCTGGCGTACATTCTTGCCCGGCCGTTTCTGAAGATCAGAGGGATGAGAGCCAAAACACAACCTCAGAATTATGCATTACGTTATGTTTTTTCTTCTTCTTCTAAATAACAATAATTATTGTAACCCAGTCGTATTGTAAACTATCAGTAGCCGGCATTGACTTACATTCTGTTTTCCTCCTTTGCCGGGGCCACCCTTCTTTCCTTGTCCTCCCTTTGCTCCTTTTCCACCCTTTCCACCACCTTTCCCGTGGGCCGTCCTGGCTTTGAACCCTGACACGTCGTTGTGGCTGTCCTTGGTGTTCCACTTCGTCCCGCTCTTCTTTCCTCCAAAGCCAAACCTCTCGTCCTTAAACTTCCTCTTAGCGTTGGGGCTGTAAACGTACAACATAACATGAGCAGTTGGGATAAAACAACGGAATACAGAGACGGGCGGAGTATCAGCATTGAGCACATCACTCACACGGAGCACAACACTCATCTCTCAATAGGGGGTCTTACCCTTTTTTCTTTTGATTCTTAGCCGCTTGGCCTGCTCCTGGACCTTTGGCTGCTCCTGGACCTTTGGCTCCTCCTGGACCTTTTCCTGCTCCTTTTGTGTTCTTGTCATCCAGGAAATCCAGTTTGTCAGTCATTCCTACAAGTAAAGATGATGTGTAAATGTGAAACGTATACATGAAGATGGTTTGATCCAGAGCAATCTACACAACAGTGAGAGAACGTCAGGCCATGAACACAACATCACAGCGGAGGCTGGTGAAGGTAGAAATCGGAAAACACGCTCATTGTAATTCCACATTCCATTACAATGAGCATGTCCTTCCGATTTCTACCTCCACCAGCCTCCACTGGTAGAATGGAGAACCCACCTTTTTGATACTTCTTCACAGATGTCATCATTGCCTTCTTCTCTTTCTGTCTCTTCTGAATAACCTCCACTTGCACCTAGAACAGAGGAATAACATGTCTTAATCCACTAACAAGAAGACATAATAATAATCCGCTGACCGCTGATGTGTGGTGAGCTTTCTGGCACAATAATGGCTGCCGTGGCATCACCCATGTGGGTGCTACTCATTGGTAGAGGATGAGGTGAGTTCCCCTAACAATGTACAGGGCTTTGAGCACCTGTGTAAGGTGGTGTCGATTAGCGCTGACACTTGTTTGTAACCTACCGCTCCTCACAAGAAGTTCCTTCACGGGAAAAATGAAGCTATGGTTTTGTATTACTGTCCTGTCTGGAAATATTTGTGGGTGATACCAACCTTCTTGCCGTACTTCCTCTGTTCTCTCAGTTTCTTGGCCTTTTCTGACTTCTCCATGATCGCCTGCTTCATGATGAGCTTTTTCCTGATCTACAAGGAAACAATTAAACAATCATTACACAACACCACATCTTATTTTCATAGGTGTCAGTTAAATCTTTGGCTGACACTTCTGCCACATTTAACACAAAGACACTAAGAGAGATGATAGGATACCTCTAGAGATAAGTGGGGCCTACCTTCTGCATTTGCTGGTCTGTCTTGGCCATTTCAGCAAAGTAGTCATCCGGTCTCTTCGTGGATATCTTGAGTTTCAGCAGACGGGGCATCGCGTCGAGAACAGCAGCTTGGGCTTGGCGGTAGCTGTAACACACCCATGAGAGATGATGAGTCTTACAATTGATTGGATAACAGGAACCAAGTCTCTCCAGCCTAGTGTGAACCTGAATGTGCACTCACAAGAACATCTCTCTCTGGAAGTCGTCGTCTGCATTTATCTCTCCGCTGGGCTTGTCGGTCAGTCTGCCCTCTGCCTTGGCAACTATGTCCTCTGCAGGGAGGTTGACTAGGTCCAGCCTTTCTACCCAGGGAAGGTTGGTCTTATTGAAATCTGCGAGGCACTGTTTCAAACCCTCCTGTTCACAAGCATGGAGTAAATACGGCGCTGTTTAGAAACGTATTTAAGAGGCATGTTATGTGATGTTTAGGAGTAGAAACTGACGTAATTTTTAGACTACAGTGCACACAGATCACTGATCAGTATTTTTCTCTCTTTCTCACCGTATTGTTGACAATCTTCTTCGGTTCTTTTGTGGGAACATTCAATCCAGGTTTCAACAAGCCCTTAGCGAAAGCGTCTTGCAGCTAAAGAAATAACAAAGTATAGGTCAAACGTCCGTTAGCAAAATAAAGTAATAACATGGTTACCCGTCCCAAATATAATATAGGTTTTTTGACAAGGCTTGCTACTTTAACAAATTGGTTGTCTAACGTGGCTAATGCTAGCTAGCTAGTTAGCTATCCAAAATCAGTTACCTCTCCATCTGATAACTCGCTGTTTTCCTCCTCAGACTCCCCTAACTGCTCATCATCTTCAGACTCCTCACTAAACTGCTCATCGTCTTCAACAACCTCCATTATGTTGCTAGCGACAGTCATAAGATAAAAACACTACAAATGCTATATTTCAGACGTTGGAAACTAACTAGCAGCTACACTGTAAACTCTCACATGGAGCTCTTCACGTGTAAAGGAAGTGCTTGTTGTAAACGTCCTTCGCGATAAATCTTCCGGTAGTACAACCAAAACGCAGGAAGGATCCTATCCAATGTTATCGCATTAGCGAAGGTCTCTCGTCTTTACAGCTGTCAAACATTCTAGAATAAGAAGCAGACATAATAAATGCTGCAAATGATAACGGGATCACCATCAAGTGTCAGACACACGATTTGATGCTCCGTATATATTTGTTCCCACAGTTTGGTCTCAAAGTATCCCTGGAAACAAGAGAAAATGCTTTTCCATAGTGACAGAATGGCATGATAACATTCTATTCTCACAATGATTTCAATGCTTCGACAAAATAGCATGTCAAGAGTCCGTGGCTTCAAGAGAAAACATGAATAAGAAATTGATGAATTAAGTAATATTTAGTTTATCAGATAAAGGTAAGATTAGAAAATGTTGTTATGCTTTTATCAGTTTTGCAGTCTTGCAAGTCTTCCAGGTAGATTAAAGGTTGCTACTTGGGAAGGCTTATATGGCCCAGAGGGAAATTGCAAATCAAAGTCTAGGATCAATAGTCTTAACGAATTCAATTAGAGTTTCTTCTTCAAATCCTGAGGTTCTGCTTGCCACTTCGTGAAGATCAAACCCCTTCTTAATTAGTTTATTTTTTCTCTATCCCTTCACTTGCAGATTTTTTATAAATCAGCATTGACGTGAAATGTCTGCAGTGGTGGCCCAGTGTCATCACATCTTTGGTCTGCGGACAGGTGTGGCCAATAACCTGTGCTACTTCGATGAGCAGACTGTGATCTTCCCATCTGGAAACAACTGTGTACGCTATAACATCGATCAGAAATGGCAGAGATTTATCCCAGGTAAATCCTCAAGCCTGTGCCCCTTCATAAGAGTGCATAATTTGCCTGTCAAGTAGCCTGACTCCCACTGCTCTTATGTTCACTAGGATTCATCCATGTATATGCTCTGTATTTCTGTGCTTCTCAGGCTTGGAGAGAAGCCAAGGGATGTACGCCTTGGCCATTAGCTCAAATCGCCGCTACCTGGCGGTGTCCGAGCGCGGGGACAAAGCCACCATCACTGTGTACGACCTGCAGCACGAACAGAGCAGGAAGAGGAAGGTGCTGAACGGAGGAGACATCCCCGTCCAAGAGTTTGTCTCTATGAGCTTCTCCACCGACTCCAAGTACTTCATTGGCCAGTCAGGGGGACCAGACTGGACCCTGTTCTACTGGATGTGGGAGAAGCAGAAGGTCATGGCCATGGTGAAGACTACAGTGGCTGCTTTCCCAGTCACACAGGTGAGTGCACTGGTTAGATTCCTTCATAACAACTTTGGGAAAGTGTTGAATGATCACTGTGTTAGCAGTGTTCTATTGATAACACATAGCATGCCTGGAGTCTTACCCTCGTACTGTAGTATCAACTCTCTAGCTGTTCACACACATTCAATAGCCGATTAACCTGCATGCTTTGATTGCCCTGTCCCACGCTTAATTTTTTTCAGATCAGCTTCAACCCATATGACAACACCCAGCTCTGTGTGACTGGGAATGGGGTCTTCAAGCTCTTCCGCTACGCAGAGGGGGCGCTAAAGCAGTCCACCTTCCAGAAGCCGGAGTCCTATAACTTCCTCTCCCATGCCTGGATGTCTGAGGAGAGGGTTATTGCTGGAACAGAGACAGGCAGGCTGATGGTATTTGAGTCTGGGGACCTGCGGTGGGAAATGAGTGTGACCACCAAGACCACCACCTCGCATGACCCAGAGAGGTGGGTATTGGGAGAAGAATAATTGGAGCTTTGAAAAACACTCATGGGGACAATGACACATGGAATAAGCTGTTACGGCCAGCTAGACTAGCTATTAGAGTGTCTTGGATATTGCATAGGCAGTTAAGAGTCTCACTTGGGCCTTTTCTTTAATTGAACAGGACACAGAACGGATATCAGGCGGTCAGAATAATCATCTGATTTTCATGTTACTGTTTTCTTGTTATTGTTTTATCTTTTACAGTACAGCAGAGGGAGATTATGGAGATGGACCTCCCCAGTTGCCACGGGTTACGGTTATCACAGCGTACTCCAAAGGGTTCGCCTGCTCTGCTGGCCCAGGGACAGTGTGTCTGTTTGAGAGAACAGATGACAAGGACAACTACAGGAAGACCAGGGAGATAAAGGTGACAAGCCTCACCGTACTACGTGTTATGTGTCCTCTCTGTTATTATGTGCATGTCTTTCTGTTTCCATTTCATCGTGAATATGTCTGCCATTTGTATCTCTGTGTTTGTGTTGTTGTATGACTTTGTGTGTGTGTGTGTGCGTGCGTGCGTGCGTGCGTGCGTGTGGGTCCTGCTCAGATCCCCCCAGACTATTGCAGTCATGAGCCCAGCCAGGCAGAGCAGCAGCAGATAGTCTCTCTGGTGATCAGTCCGTCAGAGGAGACCGTGGTGGCCAGTACAGACCGTGGCCAGCTCTACAGCATCACCCTGTCCTCTGCTGAGATGAGCAAGGTCATTATGAACACCCACAGCCTTCTAATGACAGTACATACTGTTCTGTAGTCATCTATAGCCAACACTCTACCCCTGCATCTACACTTCTAATATTCCTCTGTGATAGGAAAGGGATTAACTAGAAACAGTTAATGAAGATGTTCTCATAAATAGTTGTTTCCTATAAGTTGTGTGTGTGTGTGTGTGTGTGTGTGTGTGTGTGTGTGTGTGTGTGTGTGTGTGTGTGTGTGTGTGTGTGTGTGTGTGTGTGTGTGTGTATTCAGGGGGAGCAAGCCCGCTTTGAGTTCCTGTCCCAATCCTTCCACTCGGGGTCCATCACTGGCCTGTCCATTTGCATCCGCAAGCCCATCATCGCCACCTGCTCCCTGGACCAGTCTGTGCGCATCTGGAACTTTGAGACCAAGTAAGAGCTGGCATCACAGTCTATTGTAAACTCAAGAGATCGTGTGTAAAGTCTTTAAACTGTCGAAACTATGTGATCCTCATTGCCCCCGTGCTATGTTTCTGAATCGAACTGTAGGAAAATATGACGATCAAGTTTTTAGGTTTGAGCCCTTCCGTCTCCTCTTCACTTCCCCCTAGTACCCTGGAGCTGTATAAGGAGTTCCAGGAGGAGGCGTTCAGCATCGCTCTGCACCCCTCAGGGCTGTTTGTCCTGGTGGGCTTCTCAGACAAGCTGCGTCTGATGAACCTGCTCATCGATGACGTCAGGACCTTCAAGGAGTTCACCGTGCGCGGCTGTCGAGAGGTCAGCCAATCAGGGAGAGGGACGAGAAGCTCTCAGACTCTTCATAGCTACAGTATTGAAAACTGTGGAAACATTATCCAACTGACAATCAGTAAAACCATAACATTTGTTAAATGTTGTCTTCAGTGTGCCTTCAGTCATGGAGGACACATGTTTGCTGCTGTCAACGGGAACGTCATCCACATCTACTCCACCACCACCTGTGAGAGCATCCTCAACCTCAAGGGCCACAATGGGAAGGTCAGTGAGATACATGTCTGGAGCAGGGGAGGCTGGTGGAGGTAGAAACGCATGTTTGATACAATTCCTCACTCAATTCCATGCATTCAAATGAGGCTGTCCTCCGATTTCTACCTCCACCAGCCTCTCCTGGTGTGGAGGTCGCTGCTGTTATGCTGTTCGTGCCTTAAATGCATCATCATCAGAGAGCAAAGATATTTCCAAACATTTTAGTACAATTTGTATTGACAAATCAATATGACTGTATCTCTCTGAGATCCCATGACTGAGATCACATGATTGCAGCAGACGTGGGTTTGTCTGAGCCTTCGTGTTTGCCCCTATGCCCCCCAGGTGCGCTCCATAGCATGGAGCATGGATGACAGCAGGCTGGTGACGTGCGGTATGGAGGGGGCCGTGTACGAGTGGAACACTCTGACCAGCAAGAGAGAGTCCGAGAGCGTCCTCAAGTCCTGCAGCTACACCGGTGTCACTGTGTCCCCGGACGCCAGGACCATCTTCGCCGTGGGGACCGACTGTACTCTAAAGGAGATCCAAGACTGTCATGTGAGGCGCAAGACTCACTCGTTTTTCAGCATTTCATTTCATATGCAGTACAACACAGCCACTGTAGCAACTGGCAACTGCATATACGTTGCATTTAAGTGCGTTTTGAGAACAGTGTTTATCGACATCTATTATGTATTTCTCATGAAATCGAACGGATGGTTTAGACTTCAATAACTGAGGGGTTCAATCATCAAACAATTTGATCATCAAACTGTTTTATTAAACATTCTCCTTATTGTCACTTCATACGTCTACACTAGACAAGGTTTCCCTAGAGTGAGCTGTCAGTTTTGAGTGAATATAGATGGTTCTCAATTTATTACATTTAATCCACCATTTTTAGTGCCGGTTTCCCGCTGTGTGAAGTTCTCAAAGAGAAAGTGCTATTTCCATATTCATCATTATCACTTGAGCCAGAGAGTCCATTAAATTCACACTCAGCTGTCAGTTTTTATTGAGGAATGACAGCCATCTTCCTGACAGTTCTCTGAAAACAATCCCCATTCAGTCTGTCAGGAACCCTTTGAGTTATTCCTGGCTGCTAGAGCTTGGGACAAAAAGCCCACACAATCACAAACATCTCCATTTGCAGGGCTTTTATAGGCAGCCCTGAACAGATCAGTGATTTCATATATATGCAGGCCTCTCAATCAGGCTGTTTTCATTCCATCTGGTGGTGAAGTAGACAAAACCTTTACTGACAGAGAAGATAGCATGTTTTAATCCACCTCGTCATGCCTAACAATTCCCCCTACCTGTGACAATATTGACGATAAATCACAGCCTCTATGGAATTAATGCTTTTATACATTATTGGCTTTATATAGTCAGAAATTTGTGAAAACATTGCTTTAAGTATTTATTTTGTGATAAATTGTGGTGGTTAGGGTTAGGGGTGGTTCATCCCTGGCTGCCCCCCATATTTCTCTTTCTCCCTCTCTCTCTCTATCTCCTTCTCTCTCTCTCCCCCCCCCCCTCTCTCTCTTTCTCCCTCTCTCTCTCTATCTCCTTCTCTCTCCCTCTCTCTCTTTCTCTCTCTCTGTCTCTCTATCTCTCTCTCTTGTCTTGCTCTCTCTCATGTCTCTCTCTCTCTGGGTGTCTCTCTTTCTCTCTCATCCCTCTTCTCTCTCTCTCTCTCTCTTTCTCTCTCTGTCTCTGTCTATCAGATTCTGCGTGAGGTGCCTGCTGAGGACGTGGCCTACACCACCATCGCCATGTCCCGCTCTGGCCGCATGCTCTTCACCGGGACCTCCATCGGCACCATCCGTGCCATCAAGTATCCCCTGTCCATCCAGAAGGACTGGGTCGAGTACCAGGCCCACGCCGCACCTGTCACCAAGGTCTGAGTCTCATCAGGAGGGTGTTGGAGGTGGAGAAAAGGCTCATTGTAATGGATGGAACGTGTTTGATATGTGTTCCATTCCTCAATCCATTCTATGGGGGCGGTAGGGGGGGGGGGGGGGGGGGGGGGGGGGGTTGTCGTACACCCTGGCTGTTTTCAGATAGCACATGCTGCTGACTAGTACTGGCATACTGATCGATCTACAGGCCTCATGTGTCGCCCGAAGACCTTGAGGATGTCCTCTTGGCCTAAATGTAGACACTTGGGTCTTCCATGTGGATGTGCGTCACATCTACTCTGTGCTGCCCTTCAGATGGTGATTACGTTTGATGACCAGTACCTTCTGTCAGTGTCTGAGGACGGCTGTCTGCTCATCTGGAAGATCATCGACAAGGAGGGCCGCGGTCTGAAGAGAGACAAGGAGATCACGTACGCTGAGGAGATCCTCATCACCAAGTCTGACCTGGAGGAGAAGGTAACGCATGGGGGAATTTTAGAGACATAGAGTATGGGGCCCCAATTTGCTAGAGCAAATAGTGCTGAGCAGAGCAAAAAATACCAAACAGCTCAGAATACTCGACAGCATGATTTGTATTGCCTTGTCTTTACCAATGTTTCTGAGAAAACGCTGATTATTCAACCAGAGTTTAAGTAAACAGTCAGAAAAATTGCATTTGCATATTAGGGAAACGCTAGTCACAGTTTTCAAATCTCCCATTGGATTGTTTCTCATTGCATATTGGGGTAAAGATGGCCGACTTTCTCTTTCTCTTCCCCTCTCTCTCTCTCTCTCCCTCTCCAACAGAACCAGATCATGATGGAGCTGAAGACCCGGGTGGAGGAGCTGAAAATGGAGAACGAGTACCAGCTGCGTCTAAAGGACATGAACTACAATGAGAAGATCAAGGAGCTCACTGACAAGTTTGTCCAGCAGATAGAGTCACTGAAGACCAAGATCCAGGTCAGACCACCTCAACACAATCACTACCTCACTTCAATGACTGTTTGTGAGCAAAGCAAACAGTGAATGTCACGTCAGACTTGTCAAGTCAGTGCATTTTCAGTCGTTTTTCTTTTTTCTTTTTTTTTTTAAATGAAAGCAGGTGTAAGCAAAATAGAATAGTGTTTACAAAATACTTAAAATACATGAATGTGATGATACAGTATCATTTGAAAGGGTTGTTGAGATTATCGAAGGTGAAATGTGGCTTAAAATGTCTGGAGTGTATTTATTTAAATATTTAAAGCCGATGAACAGAAATACTGTACCTATTTTTAGATCCCCCCACTATAACTCTATAGACATTTACTACAGCTCTGCAGGACACTGTAACGATTAACTTTCAGTGGTGGTCAGCTCTCCTTATCGTATGCACCCAGTGTCCTTTGGTTTGTAAGTTGGGTCTGATAAGAGAAACTTCTAGATCAATAAAATGTAAATGAGGGTTTAGAGTGTCTCTGGTAGGGGTGTAAGGTGGCCACTAGTGAGGTGCATGTGTAGAGACATTCTCCTCTCTTTTTCCTTCTCTCACTCTCTCTCTCTCTCTCTCTCTCTCTCTCTCTCTCTCTCTGCTGGAGCAGATTATCAAGACGGAGAAAGCCAAGACAGAGTCTGAACACCAGGAGGCCATGTATGAAGCCATGGAGAAACACTCCAAAGAGCAGCACCATTTAGGTAAACAGGCTCTTACTGGCTATTATTATTTTCTTTTATATTCTATTCTTTCTATTTCTATTCTGTCATTTCTGTACTCTTCAGAGAGGCTCATTCAGAGGGTTCACTGGGTCCAGGGTCCTTTATACAGTAAATGCTAACTGGGATGCTTGGCGAGGCCCGACCGAGGTAAAGGGTTAAGGTCAGGGTTAGGATAAGGGTTAAGGGTTAAGGTTTTGTTGTTCAGGTTAGTGTTTAGGGTAGGGTCATCCCCAAGGATCCCACTTAGCATCTACTGCCCATCATCCCCCTCCTCTGTGTGCCCTGTGCTCTCTAAAGAGTCAGCCAACAGCCAGAAGCTGATGCTGGAGTATCAGAAGTACCAGGAACTGCAGCTCAAGTCCCAACACATGCAGGTGGACTATGAGAAGCAGCTGCAGAAGATGGAGGACAGCAAGGTCGCCGCCCTGGAGGAGCTCACACTGTACTATGAGAACAAGATGCAGGAGAAACTACTGGTTCTGGAACAGGTAGGAGAAGATGGTTCTGTGTACTATGTGTATGGATGGAGCAGAAGTTAGGAGTTTTGGTTTTTTTTTTTGGTTTGGGTTGGGTCCAGAGAACCCTCTGAGGAGATGTAGTGTAGTCAGGCGTTTAGTGGCACCTTCACACCCTCCCTCCCTCCCTCCCTCCCTCCCTCCCTCCCTCCCTCCCTCCCTCCATCCATCCCTCCTTCCCTGCCCGCTTCCCTGCTGTGACACTGATTGGAAGCGAAGAGACAAATTAATCCAGGAGTGCCAGGTTCTCTGCAGAGGACGTCCACGGAATCTTTAAGGAAATGCGACGTCGACTCCCATCAACGTTAACAGTGTATGTGTGAGCCGCATGTGTGTGAGCCGTGCGCGTGTGTGTGAGCAGTGCGTGTGTGTGAGCCGTGCGCGTGTGTGTGAGCAGTGCGCGTGTGTGAGACGTGTGTGTGTGTGTGTGTGAGCTGCGTGTGTGTGAGCCGTGTGTGTGCAAGGCACGTGTGTGTGCGTGCCGCATGTGTGTGTGTGTGTGTACGGCGTGTGTGTGTGGCGTGTGTGTGAGTGGCAGAGGGGCCTGCATAATCACCTTATTATTTCTCTCTGAATGAAACCCTGAATTGATGTGATTAGCGGTGGATGGGAGGAGGAAGGTGGCGCATTTAGAGCAGCTAGGACTGCAGCTCCCCCCCGCCCCCCTTGTACTGGGATTATGGAGGATATAGGTTACTAAAGGTGCATAAACACTAAACAATGGAATTAACCCTGGGATGTCCTGACCTCTCTGTTGTTTGGAGAGCTCCCCTTCATCCTCCTCATGTCTCTTTCTCTTTCTCTTTTTCTGTCTCTCTCTCTCTCTCTCTCTCTTTTCTTCTTGTTGACACCCCCCATCCTTGTTTTCCATGTATTTTCCATATCTCACCCCTCTCTCTCTCCCTTCTCTCCCTTCTCTCCCTCCCTCTCTCTCTCTCTCTCTCTCTCTCTCTCTCTCTCTCTCCCTCCCTCTCTCCCTCAGTGTCAGGAGGAGTCGAGGATCCAGGTGCGTGAGTTTGAGGAGTCCAGGAAGCAGATGGAGGAGGATGGAGACAGGGAGATCCAGGACATCCGCATCCGCTATGAGAGATGGCTGAAGGACGAGAGGGAGACCAACATGCGCCTGAAGGGAGACACTGGTATTATGAAGAAGAAGGTAAACAAATGGCCAAACCTTATAGCCACCTCCTAATGTACTGTATGTGCCTCCCTCTGCACCAACACACACACACACACACACACACGCACACACGCACAAACACACGCACGCGAACACACGCGCACACACAAACACACGCACACACGCACGCCAACACACACACACACACACACACACACACACACACACACACACAATCACTAATGTCAATCTTAACCCACCTCTCCCTAGTGTCATCACTCTTCTACCTACGTACCTACACATAGACCTACCTAGTCTCATTCACAGTCCCAACTCACCTCCAAATCCTGCCTCTCTCCATCCCCACCTCAGCTCTTCTCTTCTCTTCTCTTCTCTTCTCTTCTCTTCTCTTCTCTCAGTCCCAGTCCAAACCCTGTTTTCTCTCCATCCCCACCTCCTAGTCAGCTCTTCTCTTCTCTCTGGCCCGGTAGATCATCATTACAGCCAATCAGAGGCAGCATACGGCCTGTTTGCTGTGAGCAAGCCTGTCCATCTGTCCACACTTTGGGACTAATGCGCTCTGTTCACTCACTCAATAGTAGACGGATTGGTTTAATTCAGAGGGATGATGTTGATTCCAGTCCAACTCGTATACCGGTCCTTTTACAGATGATGCAGTTCCCATCCTGGCGTGCTGTGTGTTCTGTCTGTGGTCTTGTGTCTTGTCTTCTGTTCCTCTCCTGGCTTTGTCTCCACATTGGGTTGTCAGTTAAAGGAGATCTTCCCTCAAAATGCTAAATTTGGTGTTCTCCACGTTTGTAAGGAAGGCCATTTTTACTTCCTTAATGATGCTGTTGGATATGGTCCTATTCTGATGAATATGAGCGTTATGTAAATGATAACAATGACTGATGACATTTCCTTCTCCCTCCCCCACTCCCTGTCTTTCCATGTCTGCCTCCCCCCCCACCGCTCCCTGTCTCCCCCTGTCTCCCCCTGTCTCCCTGTCTCCCCGTCTCCCCCCTGCAGTTCAGCAGCCTGCAGAAGGACATAGATGACAGGAATGTGGAGATAGATAAGCTGAAGTGTGAGCAGCAGAAGCTGCAGGCTGTGATCAAGTCCCTGGAGAAGGACATCCTGGCTCTGAAGAAAGACATCCAGGAGAGGGATGAGACCCTCCAGGATAAGGTGGGTGGCTGGTTAGATGAGGGGTACAGGGAGATGTTTGTGTGTGTGTGTGTGTGTGTGTTTGTGAGGGGGGTGTCTGTGTGTTATTAAAGAAGAGAGGCAGGAGTAACAGGTTGAACCCTAAGAGTTGTGACACAGTGGGCAGGCTCGCCCCCCCCCCCCCGCCCCCAAAGCATGGCAAAGAGGGAAAATTACTCCAGCAGTTAGTTTGTTCAAAGTTTAACAATGTATCATTAGGCGTGTCGGTGTGTGTATATAGGTAGGTGTGTGAAGCTAGGTGTGTGTATATAAAGTTCATAGAATAATGCAGGTTGACTGTCAAAACATAACACACACACACACCATTACAGATGGGCCAAAAAGGTTTTCTCCCGGTTTGAACTAAATGAGTCTCAGTGTCATGTATCACTTTCAGGCAAGGTGACTGTGAGACTCCTCCCCCCAGCGCCTTGAGTGTGAAGGCTCAGCCATGAATAATCACACCGCATCAGCATGTAGCCACCGTCTCAGACACCTGCTCCATCTCCCTCTGTACACACAAACATCCATATTCTCTCTCTCTCTCTCTCTCTCTCTCTCTCTCTCTCTCTCTCTCTCTTTCTGTATCTGTCTCTCTCTCTCTGTGTGTCTGTCTCTCTCTCTCTCTCTCTCTCTCTCTCTCTCTCTGTCTGTCTGTCTGTCTGCCCCCCCCCCCTAAGGTTACAGCCACAGTTTTTTTTTGCATATTCATACCTCTTGCATCTCTGCCAGAGTGGTGTCACGTGTTGTTGTTGCTTGAGTTTAACAGTCAAATCCCTAGGATCCAGGTGTGTTTGTGTTCCGGCATAAATACCCCCCCCCCCCAACAAAGCATTGCTGTTGTTGGCACGACTAATGTGAGAGACGCCATGGCATTTCACCTGCCTGTGTGTATTTTATCATCAGTGTTATGAGGCACGTGCATCCTGTGGGTGCACTCTCTGTGTCTGCCCTCTCTCTGTGTGGAAAGAGAACGTAATTGATAACTGGCTTTAGTGTGTAAATGTCACAGATGCTGCCTATGACAAGATTAGCCGGACGGAGTGCTTTCAAATAGCTAATTGGATTGCATAGTCAATTGTACAAAATGTTCTGCATGAAAAGAGGAGCCTCGGTTCAAATGCAGGTCCCTCACTTCATGAATAAAGATTTGCTCTGGGTGTACTCTAGCATCTGTTGTTGAGAAGGTTTTGTTGTCAGATTTGCTTGCAGACTCTAATGATAATTCATGTCAACGTTAGAGGTGTCGGCAGAAGTTAAGCTGAACATTAGATCTGGATCACCGAAGCTGTGTTGTTGTTCAACTACGCGTGGCATTTCCATTCAGTTTCATGAAATATCAAAAGCATTTGTTGGAAGAGCACCATGAAACATATCGGAACTTCAAAAGAGGACTAGGCCAAAGACTTGTGAGCGGCAAGAGCCAATTTCATGGTTCATTGAAACAACCTAAGAATGTTACATGACAATTACTGCATGTAATAACCATGTAATTACCATGTAATAAAACAATGAGTCAATACATGACTGTGAAATGGAGGTGTGTGGTTAGTGTGAAACCTGCAGAGATCTAAGACCTGTTTGTCTCGTCCCCTACGAAGGAGAAACGCATCTATGACCTGAAGAAGAAGAACCAGGAGTTAGAAAAGTTCAAGTTTGTGCTGGACTACAAGATCAAAGAGCTGAAGAAGCAGATTGAGCCCAGAGAGAATGACATCAAAGAGATGAAGGAGCAGATCCAGGAGGTAAAACAAACACTCCTCCTTTTTGGTCAACACTTGAGGGCTTTACACACTACAGGGCCGACCACAATGGCTCTGGCTCGCAGACTTTCCTTTTCCTGCTGTTCTTTCCAGCACTTTTTCAGCAATTTTGGTGAATGAGTAATCAGGCCAGTCCAGTCCAGCTCAGCACAGTGTGGCTCTGTAGTGTAAATGAAGGTCGACAGAGGTCAACAACCAGGTGAGGTGTTGTTGTGAATATCACAGCGCCTGCTGAATTGCCTATTTGACCATCAATACAACATTTTTCTCTGAGACAGCCTAACCTTTGAGAAATAACTTAAGATTCTTGCGTAAAGGTCTGTCGCTCATCAATGACAAAGCCAAATCTATAATGACTGAAAGGTAGGACTCTTTGTGCAGTATCAGGACAAACGTCTTGAATGCTCACAACAACATTTTAGACACTTATTACACCGTCATCAGTTACACTTTTAGAAAGGGCCTGTCAGGTTTCTCTTCATTTAAATGGTAATGAGTCTCAGGTCCATATAGATTGAGGATCAAGGGGCTTTGTCAGTGATAGATCAGCTGTGTCAGGGCTGGGTGAGGAGAGGGACTGGGTGAGGAGGGGGACTGGGTGAGGAGGGGGACTGGGTGAGGAGGGGGACTGGGTGAGGAGAGGGACTGGGTGTGGAGATGGACTGGGTGAGGAGAGGGACTGGGTGGGGAGATGGACTGGGTGAGGAGACGGACTGGGTGAGGAGAGGGACTGGGTGAGGAGAGAGACTGGGTGAGGAGATGGACTGGGTGTGGAAATGGACTGGGTGAGGAGAGAGACTGGGTGAGGAGACGGACTGGGTGTGGAGATGGACTGGGTGAGGAAAGGAACTGGGCAGGATCAATGCTCTGGGCTTCCTGTTGTCCTGTAGATGGAGGAGGAGCTGGACACCTTCCACAAGAAGAACACCCAGCAGGAGCTGGACGTGGGTGAACTGAAGCTCAAACTCTCCACCACCGACAAGGAGATGCACAAGGAGATGCAGAGGGTGTGTGGACATTGATATCAAAGTATTTATCAAAGTATTTAAATTCCAATGTGTGTATGTGTGAGTGTGCGTGTGTGTGTGTGTGTGTGTGTGTGTGTGTGTGTGTGTGTGTGTGTGTGTGTGTGTGTGTGTGTGTGTGTGTGTGTGTGTGTGTGTGTGTGTGTGTGTGTGAAAGAGAGTGTTTACTTGAGTGCATACGTTTGTATTTTAACCTATGCCTTTATACATATGCATTTACAGTGTATACATCAGTCCATCATTGTCTACTTCTATTCCTCACTTCTACCTCCATCCCCTCTTCCTTCCCCTCTCCTCCTCTCCTAAGGTGAGGGACGTGGAGGCCTTGGTGCGCAGGTTCAAGACGGACCTCCACAACTGTGCAGCCTTCATCCAGGAGCCAAAGAAGCTCAAGGACAGCATGAGGGAGCTGTATGAGCGCTACGTGCAGCAGTGTGATGTGGTGAGAGACAGTGTCACCATGAGAGCAGTGGAGACGGGTGGAGGTAGAAATCCATGCATTGCAATGAGCCGGTCCTCCGATTTTTACCTCCACCAGCCTTCCCTGAGTTTATCCAGTATCCAGGGGGTATTCCTAAACATGACCTGTTACACTGAGTTATCGCTAAGTGTTCCTTGAAAAACTAAGCGGACCTGACTGACCAGCCAACCAATATTGAATTTCTGAACTGGTTTTAATTTGGTTAAGGCTAAGGTTAAGGTTTGGTTAAGTTTAAGGTCAGGGTATTTAGATTTTAGGTTTTAGGTTTTAGGTTTTGACCTAGTTGGGCTGTCAATGGGATGCTGGTCAGAAAGGTCCTTTTATCTCTCCTGTTTGAGAAGACAGCGAGGTTGTAAAATGGCTGCTCTCTCTATCCCCCAGGTGGACATAGTTGGGGGGGAAGCTGACATCCAGAGAGAGTACGCACGGCACAGGGACCACCTGGAGAGGAATGTGGCATCCCTGAAGATAAAACTGGCCAAAGACAACGTAGTCCACCATGCTGACAACGTCAAGGTCATGCAGGTGACTGAGACCATATCTCTCTCTTTCTCTCTCTCTCTCTCTCTCTCTCATCTCTCTGTCTCTCTCTTTCTCTCTCTCAATTCAATTCAATAAGCTTTATCAGCATGGTAAGACCATTGTCTTACCATTGTCAACGCAGACATACTGTATAGGAACTTATAAATCAACAATGATAGAGAAGGAAATGATGACAAATGACAAAAACAGTAACAATTTTAACAGTGGTAACAATAACAGCTCCTATTAGTAGGCTACTAGTTCTGTTTTGAGTTGTTGTTCCACAGGCTGTCTCTAAGGTGGTGGAAGCAAGCCATGTATTTGGCTGCCAATTTGGAGCAGTGTGATTTTTTCCCCCAATAGGAATTGGATTTTCAGTTTTGTCTGTTTGTGTGTCAAATTAATTGGAGTGCAGTACAATTTTGGGAAGTCATTGTAGTTGCTCTTATTTCTGCATATGTGTTGCAGTGTAGGAGGAAGTGTAGCTGTGTTTGTTTCTACCTCTTTCGGAGGGCAGAGTGTACACAGCCTGTCTTCCCTGGGCAGCCAGGGCTGCCCTGTGGCGGCCTGTTTCGACTGCCAGGCTGTGCTCACTGAGTCTGAACATAGTCAATGTCTTCCTCAGTTTCTGGTCAGTCACAGTGGTCAGGCAGTCTGCCACCACGTACATTCTGTTTAGGGCCAAAAAGCATTCAAGTTTACTTTTTTTCTCTCTCTCTCTCTCTTTCTCTCTCTCTCTCTCTCTCTCGCCTCTTTTCATAGAACATTAACTAAACTACTACCTGACTGATTGATTGATTGATTGATTATTGTATTCACTGATTGGTTGAATGATTGCATGACGACACAGGAGAACGTGACCCTGATCAGCGAGATCAACAATCTGAGGCGGGAGCTACGTCTGCTGCGCTCTAAGGTGCACGACTACGAGAGTCTGATGGGACACGGCCGCAAGGCCAAGAAACAGACCTCCTCTGACCTCAAAGGTGACCTTTAGTGCAGATGAAATGCTAAAGTAGTCATCTGGCATCTGAGCATTGATATTGTCTAACCACTGGGTGTCACTGTTCAGGGAGTTTGAACAGATCACTTTGTGTCCCAGAGACACCACACCACTACCTTTTATGACGTTCATATTCATAGTTTCAACTCCTCTGTAGACTGATGTAGTGGAAGTGTATTTGGAATTACGCGATGAGGTAGCCTTGTCTGAGATATATTAACTTGAGTGTTGCCCTTGGACCTTGAGGATGTCCTCTTGGCTTAATGGTCGACACTGTTGTGTATTCCAAGTGGGAGACCCAGATTTGACCCCCATCCGCCACACTGACATGTGTCTTTGTTTGTTTTGGGGGTCCATGCAGCACTGCTGTCTCCCAGGGTGAACCCCAGTATGGTGACCCGTATGAACGAGGAGGAGGAGGGCGAACGCATCATCCAGCTCCAGCGGCTAGAGATCCATAGACTCAGAGAGGAGATCCAGGTCATGATTAAGACACACCCCTTCAGACCCCCCTCCAGCTCCAAGCTGCCCTCCCTCACTACCAACACATAACCCCTCCTCACACACACACACACACACACACACACACACACACACACACACACACACACACACACACACACACACATAGACCCAGACTGAGACTGAAGGGGAATGGATGTGTGCAGTGCATCACAATAATAAACAGACTATAAAGATGAGTTTGAGATACTGAAAGTGCACTGTAGCGGAACCATGAAACTCTTTACAGCTTCTTGATAATAAAAACATGGAACAAAAAGTGTTTTCGTTTTATATAAATTTTTTATCAGGCCTTTCTGCGTTGCTCTTGGTCGGGACAAATCAATAAAAAGCATTGTGTCAGATAAGCAATGATGAATGTGTTATGCCAGACTATTCGATAAGTAGGACTGTAGACAGTGGTGGCCTATTTTTCTTTCAAAAACATATTGATCATAAAATGCATCAATAGACGTATTGCTTAGTGCGTGCTCTTCTGTTTAACGGGACCGGATAATGCCATTGTTTTAGTATTGCCACAATGGTGCGATACTCATTCTCCAATTGGAATTTGCGGACAACAGTAGCAGTGAAAAGTCGGGCAATCATATTTTGTTTCATGTCATCCCCACGGCGCACAGCCCATTAAACGAAAGTGTTTTCAAAGCTTTCCCCACGGGACAACGGCGAAAGGTCGCGCTGTACCGATTCGCCCTCCCCTCCCAAACGGCGTTGCTGCTGCCTCCGTGACCACACCTGCATCGGGGAAAGTCCTTTAGAACTGCGCACCGTTCCACGAGAGAGGCAGCCTCCCAAATCATCCACGGACACTCCACATCAGAGAGGTGTTGCCAGAGTTGCGTGGATTTTTGGGACGAGACTATCAGAGCAGTCCCTCACGCACAAACCACAGCACGTTAGATTATGATTAGAGGTACAGTACCCCAGGCGCGGAGCTGAGAGGACCGGAGACGTCCACAAAACATCAGTGCGAAGCGGGGGTGTAGAGCGACAGAAAGCTGGTCAGCTGCACGCACAGGTAGGCTAAACACAAACATATGAATGTCTTATGTGTACTGTATTGGAGGGAATGGAACACACATTCGTTCTGATATAGTAACCTAAGATTACGCAGTTAAGTAACTTTATTGAAATTCTTTCACTTTAGACTTTATGCTTATACCTATTGAAGTGGGCTGACTGGACTCACACCTGCCCACTGTTCAAGAACAGCCTGGTAGGCTTCTGTAACTGTGATGATTTTAAATGTATTTCCATACCCTGCTATTATTCAGTCTCCCTGCAGGTGCTGTGTTGATGTATGACAGCTCAATTATGTAAGTCATGGACTATGACTATGACTTTAGAGCATGTTCCACTGTTCTCGTGTCTGTCTGAATTTCTAAAATGTCACCATTCTGCCGGGAGATTCTTCACAGAGAGCCGGAGGGTGGAATGAGAACTACCTCGGAGAGTTTGCTAGTCACTGCAGCTGTCACACATTGAATACAAATAGCCTAAGACCTGAAAAGCCTATTTTCTGAATGACACGCCGAATTAAGCTATCTCCTCTGAAAGTCAAGTCTTGAATAGCTCATAATTTGATCATTTGTCAAGTTTTTAATCGTGGAAAATTGGATACTTGGCACCACCCTTAATTTTTTATTTTTTTTTGCAAAGTTTAATCATGGTTATTAGCCATGACGTTTTTATTAATATTTCTGAGTAGGTCTATGCCAGGACAAGTGACCATAAGTCTGTTTTCAACACATGTTTCAGAACGAGATATTTTAATTGTTGAGCAAATATTAACTTTTATTGGCGGAAGGAATGGAACAGTTTACCATAGTGCTGAATTGTTCCATGTGTTTTGTTTCAGAACGAGGAAGTAGACATTGTTGATGTAACTAACACACCCTAACCTTTGCACCATAATTTTAGCCTCCAACTCCCAAACAAGTAATCCTGTATGTAGCCTATGTTATTTACTCATGACTTCATTTATATACCATTCAAAGCAAAGGTCACTAGCACCGTGGAACATCCATAAAACACATTGTGCAACACATAACTACACTGAAGTAATATCTTGATATTGAAGCTTCTCCCAAGGACCTACGTCAGTGAGAGAGTAACTAAATGAGTGAGTGAGTGGGTGAATGAGTAATTGAATATGAGAGTGAATGGGTGAGTGTAGGCTGACATGTGAGAAGTAGCATCCAGGTGTGTGTGTGGCCCTTGCGGTGTGTGTGTGACACCAGAGGAGGCTGGTGGAGGAAGAATTCAGAGTACAGGCTCATTGTAATGCATGCAACAGAATGAGGAATGGTATCAAACACACACATTTCCACCTCCACCAGCCTCCACTGTGTGACACAGATCCTGGGGACATGAGGAGAGGAGAGGAGTGGATTGGTGCTGTGCTGTGCTGTGCTGGGTGCAGAGGGGCCGCTGCCCGCTGGACGCCTGCCTTGACTGTATCAGGTTGTAGACTTAGCCCGGGCTCCTGTTTCACAAGGCAGGGGCATTTGAATATGCTGAAGGCCGCCTCTGTACCCAAGCTAGGGGGGGGGGGGAGGGGGCGGGAAGGTGAACGAGTTTCCTCTCGTCAGCAGAGTGGAGCAAGGGGGACGCGCATGTTAATTGGTGATTTGATTAGCGTTTTAATATTGCAGCTGAGCTCGATAGAGGCAGGCTCCGGCTGGCCAGTGATACAGAGAGTTTACATCAATGGGGGCAATGGCCGTCTGTCTGGGCAAACATTATCAGCAACCAACAACACCAGCTTAGAGAGAGAGAGGAAACTATATTTTGGGAGAAGGGAAAAATATGCTCTTAAAGATAACGGTTCTAAAAAAAACCTTCTCTTTGCATCTCAGAGTGGTGTTTTGGCACTATCTTGGGCTAGATGGTTATTGTTGTTGTTTCTTCCTAGCCAGTCTGCAGTGGAATACAGAGGAGCTGGAGGGGGACGTCTGAGTCAAACTGTGGGCTCGGCAGGGAGTCGATGTAATCTGAGAGGGGTGGTGACATCATCACCTGGTCAGGCTGCGGAGAGAGAAAACGCGGAGAACAACACCAGGCTCAGGTACAGGACAGGACCGGTGGGGGGAGGGGGGGGGCTGTCTACTGGTTTTGTCTGAGTGACTGAAGCAGGTTTTGTCTCCCCCCCCCCCCCCCCCCCCCTCTCTCTCTCTCTCTCGCCTAAACACCTGCTGGGAATTCAGAAACGTACAGTAGTTGCTGGGAGAGGAGAGGGAGAGAGGGGTGAGAGAAAAGCAGTAAGGGAGATGACAGAGAGGGAGGGAGATGGAGCGTGTAGGAGGACGTAGCGCGCACGTGAGAGAGAGATAAGAAAATACAGGGCTAGAAAAACAAAGTGAAGGAGGTATAACGATGTAATGTCGAGAAGCAGCAGCTTAGCATTGGAGGTGAGGTGGACTTGATGTGCATGATGATGCAACTGAACCTCTTCTCTTTCTCTCTCTCTCTCTTTCTCTCTCTCTCTCTCTCAGTGCCGACAGAAGGCGTCCTGGGTCCTATGTTGGCAGAGGACACAGTGACAGTGACAGTGACTCGACCCATTGTCCCCTCGCGGTGGTCCCGAGGCCCCTGACTGGCCTGTGACTGGAGCAGAGACACCGTCAGGCTGAATAAAGAACCATTCAGCCTCTCTCTCTCTCTCTTTCTCTTTCTCTCTCTCTCTCTCTCTCTCTCTCTCTCTCTTTCTCTCTCTCTCTCCTGCCCTCCACAGACGGCACTACCCAGAGCAAGCACAGAACAGCCCCATCCCCAGACGCCAACCACCTCGCACCAGCCTCCCTGCCCCCATGGCGCTTGGCACGGATGCCCACCACACGGACAGATGGTGCTCACCCTGACCCCTCTCCTCGCCCGCGGGGACAGCGCCGCCCATAGAGGCCTGACAGGAAGAGGAAGAGGAGGGAACACTGTCGCCAGGGCAACTCAGAATCCAACATCCTCCCTGAGGGCCTAAGATAAACACATTCACACAGCAGGACTTCTTCCAAAGGTCTGGCTAATTTGTGCCTGTAAGACTTCCCCTCAGTTTGGGCTGTTTTAGTTGTCCTCTCCATGCCTGTTTTGGAGTGTAGATTAAAGTGCTGATGGACCAATCCAGGCCAACCCTGGCACGAGTTTGCTGAAACCCATAGAAACTTCATCCTACTGGGCCCTGCTCCCCTCTCTTTCTCTCTCTCTCTCTCTCCTCTGTCTCGGCCGGCCTCTCAGGTGTGTATGAATTATTAAAAGGACAGCAATTGCTCCACCGCCAGGCTCAGCGGCGGGGGAGCTCTAAAGACCTTGTAACACCTCTGCCGATTGGAGGAAGTGTGCTAGGTCGGAGGTCAAACTCCACTGCAGTGAGGAGGTCACGGCAGTTTCATCCATTACACTGCAGATCTAACCTGCTCCTCTGCAACTGGCCGGCTCTCATTTCCCCGCCAGGTGCAAGTAAAACAACTACCGAGAAAAACTGCTGCTACTTTTCATTTTTACTGGATATTATTTTTCTCTTTGAACGCAGCAGAATTTGATTACTACGACGTGATAAGCATATAATACGGCATTCCTGTTTTAAAAGCACAGCACATCAACATGAAAAGAGAGACTAACGGCTGGTGAAATGAATTCAGGAGGGCAAGAAAACAGAGGGGGGAAATACAGAGTCCCTAAGCAGAGCAGGTAATTGGAGAAGAGAATAGATGGGATTTTAAAAAAGCACAACTCTGACAACCAACATCGACCTTCAGGCTGAGAAACTCAGGACCAAAGAGATCTTCAACTCATTTTGATTTATTGATTTGGAATTGCCTTATGATTGTCTCTGGGATTTGTTCATCCGCAGAGAATATTTGCATAACAGATTATGTTGCCCTACTCATAACCGTCAGCCTCGCACCACACATCTGGAGGGAAGCCATTGTCTCGTACCTGAAGAAGAGCTTCTTCCAGAAGGGATAAACTCTGAAGCTGATGATGAAGGTATTTATGAGGCCTGTGTAATCTGTGAGATATAATGGAGAGGTCATTTCTGTGATAAGGGTGAAGGCAGTGTTGCTTAGGCTGCCTTGTGACTCAGGGTTGTGTGTGTGTGTGTGTGTGTGTGTGTGTGCATGTGTGTGTGTGTGAGAGAGAGAAAGAGATATAGAAGGGGAGATGTTTTGAGAGAATGTCAGAGAGAGAGATGGCTAAAGAAAGAAACTGTGTTTGTATCTATCGATGTGTGAAAGGTCGAAAGTCTGTGTCACACACTGTATTGTTTTTGTCTGCTCTAGCTCATATGCCACCTCAATTACTGCTTCTATTTCTGTGTGCTACCTTCCCCTCAGTGACATCAGGTCCAAACCTGCTGGGGTTTAATTAGTGAACCAACAACACACACACACACACACACACACACACACACACACACACACACACACACACACACACACACACACACACACACACACAGACACACACATATACACACTCTCTCTCTGAACATCCACACAAACACACACACACACACACACACACACACACACACACATCGCACATCACAGGTACGAAATGAAACCATCTCAAGCAGCAGCATGTGTCCAATGAACACAATATAGTCAGTGTAATTAAATAGCCCTTCATTTCACACCTTCTGTCCGTGTCTTGTCATAATATCCTTGTGTGATGAGCCCTCACCCCGGCCGTGGTGCTCCGATTGGGTTTGTGTTTGTGTACGCGGCGGGGCCCACGAGGACAGTTGTAATTCCTGTCAGAGTGCCTCCTCGCGCTCCGCGCTGCTGACTTTGATAGTAAAGGCGCTGACAGGCTTTTAAAGAGAAGCTGTCTGCGTCGTAACCTTGAGGGTCGCCGAGACTACAGGGACGGCCCATTGATAAAGGGATTAATACTTGAGCCCTGTGGCAAGAGGAGGGTGATTTTCAGCGCTGCGCACCGCTATCTTCACAACATCACCTCTGAGGGGAGAAAAGAGGAGGATGCACGCACGTACGCACAGAGGACGAGAGAAGGGTTAGCAGCACACTCAGGACCGCTGGTGTAAACCTACTGTCACATGAGGAGATGAGAGGCCATGATTAATGTGCTTGTGTGTGTGTGTGTGTGTGTTTCTGTGAGAGAGAGAGAGAGAGAGAGAGAGAGAGAGAGTATGTGTGGCCATTGTTAATTCGATTAGCAGCTGACACTGGTTTCATCCAAACGCCTCGGTACACATTAGCATAGTGAAAATGAAGGATTTACAGGTTGCCACTTCAGCAGTGCTTCAATCAGTTTAGATATGCTGTAAAGATTGAAGATCCTGCTGTGTGTGTGTATGTGTGGGTCTGTGTGTGTGTGTGTGTGTGTGTGGGGTGGGGAGGGGGGGGGGGGACATTGTTTGCAGCTGATATTATCCAAATGCCTCTGTATACATTAGCATAGTGAAAGGTGTTTCAGTGTTTCAGTCAGACTAGATATACTGTAAAGATTGAAGATGCTGCAATATGTGTGCGTGCTTGAGTGTGTGTGTGTGTGTGTGTGTGTGTGTGTGTGTGTGTGTGTGTGTGTGTGTGTGTGTGTGTGTGTGTGTGTGTGTGCGCGTGCGTGTGGAACTTATTTTCCATTTTATCTCCTCTCCCCCAGATATCCAGCTTTATTAAGTAACACTGAGGCTGCAGAGGATCCAGTGAGGGGATCTGTGATCGTCTGACCTGGTCTGTGATCGTCTGAGGGGCTCTGTGAACCACTGAGCCGACCCGTGTGATCCAGTGAGGTGACCCCCGTGCTCCCCTGAGTGTGCGTCGGCGGTGAGCGTGGCCGTCAGGCTGGGACAAGGAGGAGGATGCCGGAGCTGGAGGACTTCCCCCCCCTGCGGGACCAGCCCGGCCCCGACCCGGCCCAGATCCAGCGCAGCGTTCTGGAGGAGCAGGTGGAGCTGTGGTGGTTCCGAGACCCGGGGAAGTCCCTGCTGTGCTACTGCGTGGCCGTGCTGCTCATCCTGGGCTGTGGCTTGGGCGGCGTGGGCCTCCTTTCCACCACCACCAGCCTGTCCAGCGAGTGGCGCCTGGGCGCTGGCACCGCCCTCTGCCTGCTGGCGCTGGGCGTGCTGCTCAAACAGCTGCTGAGCTCCGCCGTTCAGGACATGAACTGCGTGCGTAGCCGGAGGCGCATCGACATGCTGAAGAGCGGGGGGCTGTCGGACCTCCTGGTGGTCCTGATCACGGGGCTCTGTCTGCTGGTGGTGGGGGCAGTGCTGCTGAAGCTGGCCCTGGTGAACCACATGCCCAAGCCGGGCCAGGCCCTCAACGACATGTACATCAGCGGGGTGGTGATGTTGGCCGGAGGGGGGGTGGCCGTGGTGGGGGTGGGGTTGTTCGCGGGGGTGGTGGTCCTGCTGGAGAGGACGAGGCCAGGACAGAGGCTGAGGGACAGGGCCGTGGGGGTGTTCACTATCTCAGGACAGATGGACCACCAGGCCAGGAGAGAGACCACCTCCAGTCTGGCCAACCTCATCTGAAGGCGCTTGCACGCTGTCCCAACACTGACCAACATCCCAACGTTCCCAAGTTGGCAGTTGGGTTTCGAATTTTCACAAGCGGTCAACTGCGCACTGACCAACAGAGGCGGAACCCCCAATGACCAATAGACATCATCTGTGAAGAGCATTATTATCGGCGCAAACCTTTCGGGAGCCGCTTTGAAGTGTTCAATTCGTCCAACATTTCGTTGCGGTCCTAAAGCGACACAGTATTATATTTTAATTGTGCTGCTGCCGTCATTGCACTTTGTAGGTCCATGAAATCTATGGGACAGAGAGCTGAGTTTTCTATGTCTCTGATGTGAAGCCTGTGGACAGCACTTGGATGTACTTTATATGAAATGAAGCCCTGGCACGACTTAATGATCTGGAATAAAGAGAAGAACAGCACAGACACTGAGCCCAGTACGAAGCCTGAGATACATGGTGTGGTCCTAATGTCATCCACTACAGCTGCAGGGGGACGGTTCTGCTCTGAGAACAGCCCCGGTATGAGAGAAACCAGACTATGGATAAGAGTTCTGTCTCTATGAACTAGACCATACTGTATCACCAAATCATGTACTGTATTGTACTGTAATTGAGTGCCCATTTGCCCAACACATTACAGTTGTTCTGCATTACCCTAACAAAATGAAAGTGATCCAAACTAAATGGAAATGATCCTCTGACGTTCAAATGTGTCCTTTTTTTCCCATGCCACCGCAGTCTCCTCCTTGATTGGTACCCTCGCTTTGCTCTGTCACTCATTGTCAGAATTGCCTGGCAGTTTTGTCAAGAATCTGAGTCAAAGGTCCAGCATTGTTGTCACAGTTAAAAGACAGGGCTGTGAGTGTGTGTGTGTGTGTGTGTGTGTGTGTGTGTGTGTGTGTGTGTGTGTGTGTGTGTGTGTGCAGTTCTCACCACCTTATCGGGCTGTGCATATGAGAGGCCTGTTGCTCACAACGGGGTCACAGAGTCGGCCATTGTTGTATGATGATGGACAGCCGGGGGCGGCGGGACAATGGGCAACGCTGTGGTTCGTAGGGGCTGGCATCAGCCAGTACGGCTCGCCCTTACCACCCGCTGACACACACTTACTCACACATATATGCATACACACACACACACGCGCGCACGCACGCACGCACGCACGCACACACACACACACAGTGACTGTGCCAGTAATGTGTAAACGCTCATTCATGAGGGACTGCTTTCTGAGCTGCTGTCTCTTGTCTGTGCTGGACATGAAGTCCACAAGATGCCAAGTACTCTATGTGTGTGTATGCATGAAGGAGAACGAGACACAGAGGAGGGAGAGAGACCAGGGGAATAGAGAACGAGAGAGACGATGCATAGATGGAGAGAGAGAGAGAGAGAGAGAGAGAGAGAGAAAGAGAGAGAGAGAGAGAGAGAGAGAGAGAGAGAGAGAGAGAAAGAGGCAGAAACAGCAGTATATAAAAGAGAGAAAAGCCCGACTGTGAGCAGATTCAGTCTGCCTCGTCGACCGTAAGCAGGTCTTGGCTATCCCTGTCTCTCATTTAATGCCGCATGCATCCACACCTGACCAACTGACAAACAGAGAGATTAAAATACCTATTTGCAAAGATAAGGTACAAAGTCATTTTATTCTCTAAATAGCTCCCTTTGTCTCCCATCGATAAGAAGTGGTCCATAAATTAGACAACCGATTGAAAAACCACACAAATGAATGATTCTAAACACACTGAAATGACAATCAGACAGTAAGTAGGCAAGCAGTCCTGATCCTCATTCCTATTCTACATGGAATGGGTGTCGTATGTGATTCTATATACACAGCAAATGTAAAAAAAATGTTTAAAAAAAAAAAACAGACTTCAGCTGCATGGGCAAGAATCTCCCAACGACTGTGAATTCCACTGGCAGTGACCAGGGTTGATGCGAGGGGGGGTGCTGTGCATGCACAAGAGGACGGAACCTTTTAGACATGTCAACACCTGCAGCAGAAAGGCTGGGTGTTTTTTAGAGGAAGGGAGACACGTACAAATAAAACACTGTATTATCACATATTGACATTCAAATGGTACATTTGTATTTTTTTTAAGTAGTTGACGTTTTTCCTAGCTGTTCCTCGAGGCTTTAAAAAGTTAGAGAGAGAGAGAGAGAGAGAGAGAGAGAGAGAGAGAGAGAGAGAGAGAGAGAGAGAGAGAGAGAAATGCTTCAGTCGGTTCCTCCTTGGTGCCAGTTGAGTGCGAACACAAGGACAAGGTTACTGTGGTTACAGAGCTACAGGACTGTGACTATGGTGATAGAACCCTAATCTTCTATTCTCTATGACAACACTATTGTGTTACATGGTGACTGACAATGTTATGCCTTATGAATCATTGATCAAGTCATCTTGGTGTTTATTTCATGGAGTGGGGATTAGGCTTACAGCTCTTACAGGAATGAACAGAGATCATATGGAGTGATAGGTCCCCACACCCATACTCATATCATTTTATATTACACCGTAAACAAAGCCTCAGGTTTCAATGTTCACAGACTTTAAACTATGATAATCTCTCTCGTCTAACCTGAATCCTTCTTGTACATACTAACTTTAAAAATCATGCTAAAATACAAAAACAATTTAACAGTGTGATTAATATCAAACCCCCCTACATTCAATATTCTATGTTGCTAAAACGTTTCCAAGAGGTACCATGAAACAGAAGGTCAAAGGTGACACAACAGTCTGAAGGAAGAATGTTCTGAAGGAAGCACAGTCTGAGAGCCCTGCGACTCCAAAGAGCCAAAATGTCCGCCTGTTTCCACTTTGAGAGTATTGAAAGTTTGAGCCAAAATGTCTGCCTGTTCACTCTTGAGAGTGTTGGAAGTTTGAGCCAAAATGTCCGCCTGTTCCCCTTTGAGAAAGTGTTGGAAGTTTGCAGCTCTCCCCTCTCCTTGTCCTCTACTGTCCCTCTCTGCCAGGGAGCCAAGGAGAGAGGGAGCGAGGGAGAAGAAGGAGAGGGAGGAGACATCCATCCGTCTGGCAGCAGGCTCGCCCTTAGTTTGTCCGAAGCTGATAATCTGCCAAAAGTAGAGATGTTACAGCAATATGTTAGCACCGTTCTATCCATCATCACCTCTCCCCTTCACCATGGCAATCACTTTACAACCCAAATTAGTGATAATTAGCATCTTCAGCCCACAGCTGGGTGCAGGGTTACTGGGATCACACTGGGGCGCTACAGTAGTTATTCTGGCTTTAAAACGACAGCTTAGTTCTCTTTGGCCCGAATAACAGGAGACTCCCCCGTGCGTGACTCTGACTTTCACGTTCATCACTCATTGAGGTCAGTGGGAAATGTTGTGCAGAACAGTAAGTTATGCGTGTGGATCTCAAGGATTTGGACCTTTATGAATAAGTGAACACTGCCAGTGTAAGGGATCTGGGTGCACTACTCTCACTCTCTCTCTCTCTCTCTCTCTCTCTCTCTCTAATTCTCTCTCTCTCTCTCTCTCTCTCTCTCTCTCTAACTCTCTCTCTCTCTCCCTGTCTCTCTCCATCTCTGCTGATCATAGCGCATACAGAAAGGCGATAGTCACCTTGGCATTTACACAGCCACACACGGAGAACCCTAATGGCTCTGTGAGGCCCGATTCAAATCCCCTACGCCCCGTGCATCCGACCCAGAGAGATGAATGGATATGATCGGTGGGTTCACTGCTGGGGCATTACGGAGGCTGAGTAGCCCGGAGAGAGACGGCTGCTGTGAGGATCAGGTGACAGAGGTGGCTGCTCTGAGGATCAGGTGAGAGAGTACAACTGAGGAAAGACTGAATGTGTCGGTGTGTCGGTGTGTCGGTGTGTCGGTGTGTGGTCTCACCTCCGCTCTGCGTGATGTAGCGCACCCATGGCAACGCGTGGTAGCCGCTCTTCTCAATGATCTTAAGGTAGCGTACCTGGGGAGGGAGGAAAGGCAAGGGGACCATTACAAACAGTCTGATCACACACACACGCACGCACACGCACACAAACACTGTACACACATACTGTACACACACGCACGCACGCACACGCACACGCACACGCACACACACACACACACACACACACACACACACACACACTGTACAGACAAATGCACGCAACTGTGAGTCAGCTACTTGCAGGTTGCATACATTATTCAATGGAAGTCACATTGATTTTGCATTTTAGTGTTTGTTTATAGTGAGGATCTTTTTGGCTTATCTGGAGTTCACTTAGATAAACATTTGGGCCTTACCTGGATGCCAGACACCGTGAAATAGGGGATCTCAAAGTTGACAGTGATGGGCCTCTTCCCTTCCAGCTCACCACTCTCCACACTAGGCAGCCCAAAGTGAGCCCTCATCATGTACTCTTTACCTCCCTACACACACACACACACACACACACACACACACACACACACACACACACACACACACACACACACACACACATTTCATTACTCCTGGGAGACTATTACAGACTGTTTCCGGAAAAAAGAAAACCTTTATTCAAGATCATTTGTTGGATTAGATGAAGTCTATTCTCGACCATTTCCCTAGTGTGCGATGTTTGTAACATAAGAACACAGTGAGACAAACAAACGGCTCATTGTAGTCAAGACAACTACCATGATTTATCAATGGTAATTAACCTGGAGTCCTAAATTCTAAACTGAGAATATCAAGGTAATGTGCTCTCATATCCTGGTTAAACCTTCCTCCTACTAAAACATCGCCAGTGTGCAAAACTTCCTGGTTGACGTAAGGTTAGATAAATAAACATCCTGAAAAGAGTCAAACAATGAGTCTTCTGGAAGCATCACTCATATCTCCACTCCACACAGTTCATAGTTAAAACAGGCTATGTGTGTGTGTGTGTGTGTGTGTGTGTGTGTGTGTGTGTGTTTGTGACTACATTCTCTTTCCGAAGCAGGAAGGATGTGTGTTTTGCAGCAGCAGAGTAGAGTGTCATGCTGAACACACTGGCGATGGGGATGAGTGAAGTCTCCTTATCAGTCTTTATCAAAGTGAAGCGTTGGTCCATTTCAATTTCCCCCAGCTCTTATCAGCCATTACGTGCCAAAGCTTCTCTTTGCTAATCTGGTGACCGTGATAAAAAATAAAAAAACAGATATCTACAAGGAAAGTGTTATTTCCTTGGTGAACACATTTACTGGTGGCAGTTTTGGAGTAAGAACTGTATTTTCACACATTTAAAATGCATTTATAGTCAAACACAACAATGATATACCATTGAATATGATGGTATTACAAATGTATAGCTATATTGTACATTCACCAGCCACTTTATTAGGTACACCTGTTCAACTGCTTGTTAATGCAAATATCTAATCAGCCAATCACATGGCAGCATCTCAATGCATTTAGGCATGTAGACATGGTCAAGACGACCTGCTGAAGTTCAAACCGAGCATCAGAATGGGGAAGAAAGGTGATTTAAGTGACTTTGAACGTGGCATGGTTGTTGGTGCCAGACGGGCTGGTCTGAGTATTTCAGAAACTGCTGATCTACTGGGATTTTCACACACAACCATCTCTAGGGTTTACAGAGAATGGTCCGAAAAAGA
The DNA here is from genome assembly GCF_951799395.1 of Argentina silus. Taxonomy (NCBI): domain Eukaryota; kingdom Metazoa; phylum Chordata; class Actinopteri; order Argentiniformes; family Argentinidae; genus Argentina; species Argentina silus. Next base: position 18,080,531 of record NC_139660.1, on the reverse strand, counting down.
GAAAATATCCAGTGAGCGGCAGTTCTCTGGGCGAAAATGCCTTGTTGATGCCAGAGGTCAGAGGAGAATGTCAGAGGAGAATGTAATACATGGGACGGAATGGGGGAACGGTATCAAAACACGTGTGTTTGCCTATGGTGTCATACTCACAGGGAAGGACTTGATGTTCCACTGCACCACGTTCTTCTCCGGAAGCCACTTGGCGTTGCCCGTGCTCGTCTTGATTTTGGGCGAGTCGACATCGCTGGGCACCGGCACCAGAATACTCACATTGTTGGCAGTGGAGCGGGACTTGAACTGACTCTTGGCCTGGTGGGAGGTCAAAGGTGGCAGGGTCACCAGCAGGGACATGCAGTGAGAGAGAGAGAGGGGGGGGGGGGGGCACCCTGTGGCGCACCCTGCTATTAAAACCATCCCACTACCGAAATCGTCGACACTACAGAATGTGAGGATGACACTACAGAATGTGAGGATGACACTACAGAATTTGAGGATGGCTAAGGATAGAGAGCTCCAACCCCAAAAAGCTATTTTCTATCCTTTCAGAACGTTTCATCACAATGGTGATAGCACAAGGCAGGAGGGGAGGAGTACACCGTTTTAACATCAACATGGAAGGTTGACAGTGAAAGGCAGTACTGTTGTTTACCTTAACCTTGATCTCTACTCGGCTGTGGGAGAACTTCTCAATCACACTCTCGATCCATATGAGGGGCTTCACCTGTCAGGGGAGAGAGGAGGGACAGAAGGTCAGATTGGTATGGGAGGGGTGGAGGGATGTGTGTGTGTGTGTGTGTGTGTGTGTGTGTGTGTGTGTGTGTGTGTGTGTGTGTGTGTGAGCCAATGTGTGTGAGCCAGTGTGTGTGTGAGCCAGTGTGTGTGTGTGTGTGTGTGTGTGTGTGCATGTGTGTGAGCCAGTGTGTGTGTGTCTATGTGTGTACGTGCGCTTGCTTGTGCCCATGTGTTTGTGTGTGTATGTGTGTGTGTGTGTGTGTGTGTGTGTGTGTGTGTGTGTGTGTGAGCCAGTGTGTGTGTGTGTGTTTAAGAATTCCAATGACCGTGGTGTTGAGGCGGTAAGACATGAGCTCAGACTCTCCGTCGGGCGGTATGAAGGAGATGGTGCGGTCGTTCTCGAAGCGGGACAGACGCACACACTGATGGAACTTGACATCCTCTAGTTCCACCGCTTTGCTCTTCTCTCCTGACAGACAGGAGGGCAGGGTTAGTGAAACACTTCTCCTCACTCATCTAAAATAACACACACACACACGATATGTATGCATCGCAACCTGTCATAACAGAACTGACATCCATTATTTCTTGTTCATGAATTAAGTACTTTATAAAGTGTTGAATCCATCAAAGCTGCCAGGGAACATTTAAGGAAGAACACACACTTCAGTGGCAGGTTGGGAAACAATGTCATGGCAATGTGGATGTGTACTCTGGTGAAAAAGGCCTTAATGTTCCATTTTCCCTGAGTAAATGGAGAAAGCTCAGCTCTTAAAAGCTGTTATAATGACTCTGGGCCTTTGGGCCTTCACTTAAATCCCACACTCACAGGGAACTAAACCCAGTCACTCCTGATCCGAATAGAACCCTGTCCAAACCAAGGTCTTTCTAATAGACTGTGACTGTGACTGTGACTGTGTGTGGGTGTTTGTGTGGGTGGGTGTGTGTGTGTGTGTGTGTGTGTGTGTGTGTGTGTGTGTGTGTGTGTGTGTGTGTGTGTGTGTGTGTGTGTGTGTGTGTGTGTGTGTGTGAAATTTCTATGAAAAGCACCTCCCCTTGAGAGAGAGAGAGAGAGAGAGAGAGAGAGAGAGGGAGAGAGAGAAAGATAGAAAGAGAGAGAACGAGACAGAGAAAGAGAGAGAGAGAGAGAGAGAGAGAGAGAGAGAGAACTGGAACACAGAGACTAGTCTTTGGAGATCAGAAGGCTAGCAGACAGCCCATATCCCAGCGGTAATGCTCTTTGGAGCGCAATTCATCAGTAGAGGTGTGAAACCCCCCATTGCGTCATCAATGTGTGACCGCGTAAAGGTCAAACAGAAGTTACAGTCCTTCATCTCTGGGCCCTAAGGGGGTGGAGGGACAGACAGGTACCCGGAGGAGGCAGGAATTAGGTTGTGTCCCCTGTCATTCATTCACCTGAGGCACATGAGGCAACTGTCAACTCACAAAATATGAGCTTTCACTGGACGCTGTTTTCGACCTGACTTTCAAAAGTCCATCTTTCAAAGTCTATTTCCAAACTCTTTAAGTCTTTAGGCTCAATTGTTTTCTTTTCTTTTCGACATGTGTCACCCGGGAGGCTGTTGGAGGTAGAAATCGGAGGACGGGCTTGTTGTAATGCATGGAATGAAATGAGGAATGGCATCAGACAAATTATAATTTTTTTGCATTCTGTTCCATACATTACAATGAGCCTGTCCTCCGATTCCTACCTCCACCAGCCTCCACGGATGTCTCACATCAGCATGATTTCCTCATACACAAATTCCACTGACTCTTCCTGATGCAGTAACAGTCACAGGCTGTGACCAGCAGAGGGCACTGTTTAACCCGCCTTCTTATGCTGTTTACATGTGTTGCAAGCTGTTGCAATATTATGACTCCACTTAAAAAGATACTTATCATTAATTCAAGACATTAATACATAAATACGGTAAAAAAAAAAGTGTTCCCATCAGTTGAGAGCAGCAGTATTTTTTTAAATCCTTGTATTTGTCTATATATTATTTG